>NC_056741.1:722294888-722375134 GCF_019279795.1 Protopterus annectens | reverse complement strand
CTTAATCCTAAAAGGTGCCTCAGAAATGAACATCAACCAAGTCATCAACTTGCCAGTTTTCTTACCTAAATGTCACAATAAAGGAGAATACATGCTTCACATTTTAGATGTACACAGTAAACTTTGTTACTATCTTCACAGGACTATAGAAATTAGGAAAAGAGAGCAATTGTTTCATTTGCCAAGAATAAATTGGGAAAACTAGTTTCAAAAACTGCAACAGCCAAATGGATAACAGATTGTATTTATCATATTTACTTCAACAGGGTTAACCTTGCCAAGACAACCAAAAGCACATTCAGCTAGATCAATGGCTACATCATCTGCTTTTTGGGTCAGAGCTTCTTTTGATGACATTTGTGTAGCTGCCACTTGGTCCACTGCTCATACTTTTTTTGCTCATTACAAGTTGAATATCATCTCCAGAAACAGGGCTGCATTTGGTTCTGTGGTTCTCGAACATCATTCCATGAGGGTCACCTAAGGTTACTGTAGCTGAGGACTCTGTCCCATTCATTGAGGAGTGAAGGAAAATGACAGCATCAGATATAAAAGTTATGTACTCACCATAACTATGCATCTGTGTTGTCCATTTTCATTCTTCCTCAATCCCCCACCACCTTCCCCCTATCCACATCTTTGGCAGTGACTTGATGATTTTTTTGTTTTTGTTAGGAACTACAGTTCTTGTTTGAGCCCCATGTTCTGTTACTATTTCACCTTTTTCTGCAGTACTGTGATAATGTTTTATACTTCTAAGATAGTATAGTAGCAGTAAACTTGATCTTAGGTAATGCATTGGTCAGGAGCATTATGGAGAAAGGGAAGAGATCAAGAGTTGGATTCTACAATCTGGAGAAAAGCATCGGAGTCAGATCAGAGACCCATTCATTCAGGAAGAATGAAAATGTGGACAGCACAGATGCATAGTTATGGTAAGTACATAACTTATTTTTAACTTGTATATATTTTTATACTTCATACTCTGCTTGTGCAGATATGAAGTTACTGGTGCTCCAGTGTCTTACTTAAACAGTACATTTAATAGTTTTTTTCTGTAATCTCTCTGATCCTCATTTCATAGCCTCAGTTTCACACTCTGCACAAAATGCCTGCAACTAAATAATTTTCATGTTAATTCTACCACATGCATTCTTTTATACGGTTTTTCCCATAGTTTTATGTAAAATACCTTGTGTGAATATTTCCTTTTCTCAAACTGATAAAAAATATATACAAGGTCTAAGCAGTATGTCCTGCATGGACTGACTCACAGCCATGTCACTATACTCAATGTCCCACAGACTTGCCAAGAGGTGACCTGTATCTGGCATACCAGGCATCTTCTGACCCATTACATTAAGTCAAATGATATCAGAAACATTCCATCGAAGGATCTAAACCTCTTCTGAAACATCAACAGAACAGTTTAGAGGGGCACGTATATTTTGCAGAGGATACTCCTGCTGTGGGACAGACTCCCCATACAAATAACACAAAGTTATTCACTGTGTATTTTCAAGTCCAACTTAGAGCTGTGGATGGGAAACAGAAAATTTACCCTAAGACTGCCCCCTGTGCTATTAATAGACAAAGCCAGAACCTAAATGCATTGTCCTCTGCACAGTTCTTCTCAAATTATCTATAGTATTATCCTAGTTATTCTTATTAGGGTTAGTATATAATTATCAACCATAGGATAGGTAAGGCCAATCTATAACCAAATGGGATAGGTTATTTTGAGCACAAAAAGGGAAACTGGCTAGGTGTGAAATGGACTGCAAGGGCAGCTAGTCTAATACTTATCTACAAGCCAATCAACCTTTGATAATCCTGTGCAGAACTTATTGGAAACATGCCTTTCAGGCTTTGTCTGACAGTAAAATAGCCAGTTTTAACAACTCACTAGCCCAACTTAGGGAATTAATTGACCCACTTGGTGAAGTTTGAGTCCTTCATTTGAAATCATGAGAAGTTTTTCCTCAGCAGATCCCTTTTCTTTGGTTTCCTATCAATTGTGCACACTTCAAACTCTTTGATTAGGTCTTTTATGAGGAGGTAAAGTAATTTTACTCCCAATATACATAAGTTGCTTTGTTCAGTATTAATCTTGGTTGCTATAACAATATGCCTCCTGTTTGATCATTTGCCTACAACACAATTATATTTCCCACTAATGAACGTAGTTCACCAAACTTAAAGTCTTGGTTTCTAAAGTTTAACTTATTAACATAAGCATCAGTATTGTCCATGGGGCCTTTTTGTTTGACAAAGAATATTTAGCACATTTATTTATTTACTGGGTAGTATCCAACTGGGCCAGGAGCCCATTTTCAGGGGAGACCCAGGGAGAAAAGCTCCAAGTAATGGACAGAAAAAAAAAAACAGCAGTGGAAAGATACAGCAGAGTATCACATACAGTGTACAAATACAGAAATATTTGATTAAAAATCACAAGGAAGCTAGTTCATTTTCTCATTTCACAATAATTATGAAGCTTCTGTCTTCTCATCTCTCCCCTCTCAGAACTTTTATGCACTGCTCACTTTTTCTTCTGGCACATCATACCTCCTTAGTTTTTTTTGCACTGTTTTGGACTGAGTTAGTAAAAAATTAACTTCTTCATCCATGATTTCCAGTTTTCAGATTAAAATGCCTTGCATCGAGATATTTCTTGGAAGCTGTAGCTGCACCGTGTATTATATAAATAAATACACTTGTCCTGCTTCAATTCTAATCATTTATGTTTATTTTTATACTATGTAATATTTGGGTTCTTATAACATGAAGTAATGGAAAGAAGTGCTGAAATTTTACCTTTTCAACTTTACTTTTCCCATTTTGCAGTAATTTATCAACCCTAAACTATGTGATTTTATTTTCTAGCATTTAGATACTGTAAGACACAACTCTGTTAAAGAGACATATTATTTATTACAATCATTATAGAAAACTTCACTGGCAGTTTTGGCAAATGCCTGGCCTCCTGGTCCTGTGAAAGATCCCCCCGCCAATCACAATGCTGAGTACCCTTCGACTTTGCCATCTTGCTGTTGTTGGCTTTGGCTTTGAGCTTATTATGGCTCATATGACTGATGACCAGACTGCATTTCTAGCATACATAGCAGTGATTAATATTATGCTGCCTTCCAAGGCAATACAGACAGCTCTGGTTTGGGCTTAGCTGGTAATCTGTTGACCCCAAGGATACTTTGTGGGTTTCAGTGCTGAAAACTATGATACAAGTTAGCTAGGGATCCAAACAATGTGAGTAATAATTAAGAAACGGAGAAAATGATACTCTGACAGGAGGTATGTATCCTTGAAGCATTGGAAATGCAAACTAAAAAAATGTATTGAGGTTCAGGTTCTGAAGAAGGGATTTTCAGCCACTATCCATTGATGATAGTCCCTTGAGGTTTTTGCCAGCAATGGTATAATGGTTAAAGCCATTGCCTCTCATGCTCAAGATATGAGATTTGGTCCTGATCTCTGGTCAATGCCCGTACAGAGTTTGCATGTTATTCTTGGGTCTCTGTGGGTTTCCTCCTGCCTCCTAAAAACATGCTGTTTGTGTCCAACATGCTGTTTGAGTCACCCAAGAATGGAGCTGTGGGCAGCAGCACAAACTCTAGAGGGTGCCCTATGGGGGGGGGGGTTGTATAGATCAATTGCTTTGGGTATCAGCTGTGGTGTGTTGTATCCTAAAGATAGGAGATCATGGATCACAGAATGTGTGCCATGTCTGGGCCAGCCACTCGATGGTGTACAAATTGGCTCTAGGTGATTTGGTCATTTTGACTAATGTCACTAAATGAGCATGGTTATTTGCCAATGATAAGTGGCTTGAGGACCTGCCCTACTCCAACCTATGCTAAGGAAACATGCCAGTGGTGGGAGTGGTGTATGTGCCCCTACTGGCCAGTATGGCCCCACGATAAAGCCCAGCAGCCCTGAGCCAATAAGCTGCTGGCTGGCCAATATCTAGTTGCCCAGCTTGGGTTACCTGGGATAGCTCTGATGAGCGAAATCTGGATGTGAAAACAGTCAACCTGCCAAATATGAATGAAGAATTGCAACACTCATTGTAGGTTCACTGACTAGAAGCAGCTTGGAAGTGGATGATATGATGGTAAGTAGGAGGCTGGACATCCTTTCTATCCAGGAGACAACATGGAAGGGTAGTAGACAACATGGAAGGGTAGTGCAGCAAAGCCACTTGGCTTGGGGTCCAGAGTCTATCACACAGGGGGAAGACAAACTAGAAATGGTGTAGGAATTGTGGTGAGGGAGAGGCTTCAGAAGGCAATGAGGGATGTCATTGGCAATCTGACTACAATGTAATGATAGGGCACTATTCATAATATCAGCCTATGCCCCACAGCAGGGTTTTGACAGTGAAGAAGATAAGTGCATGTAGACAGCAGTTGCAGGAAATACTAGATAAAGCAGGGCAACATTAATTAGTGTTAATAATGGGTGATGTGAATGTACCTGTTAGGGTGGAGAGAGAGAGAACAGGATATGAGGGCTGCCTTGGTTTACATTGGTGGGGCAATAGGAATGAAGAAAGAGAGGCCATTCTAGAGTTTTGTCTGGCAAATGACTTGATGGTGGCCAATATGTGGCTCAGCAGGCGAGAGAGAGTCACAAGGTCATGTACAAGAGTGGTCAACACTAAACCCACATATGTGGAGGCCCTTAACATTAACCTGCCCAAGCAACAAGGACCTCCGAAGCCAAAATTCAAACAAACACCAGTCACAACCCAAGTGACACATAGCTCACAACACCAGTGTGCCACTCAACAACAGCCCCTAAGGCAAGACAATGTACCCAACACTTTAGTCATAGGTGACTCTATAGTCAGGCACACTTATGTCCCACTCACCAGGCTGAACATGGAGAAAATTACAGTCAGCTGCCTGTCGGGTGCCAGGATCCGCCACATAACGCATGCACTCAAGTCACTCCACAGCAAGTACAAATACGACTCTGTCATTGTCCATGCTGGAGTAAATGACTTGAGACATACCTCCCTGGACTACATGAAAAGAGACATGGAAGAGCTCTTGGATCATGAGACCCAGGCAGGTATGACCCTAGCCCTGAGTATCATCCTGCCTTCGCCCTGAATGATACCACAGTATAAGGACAAAATGATTAACTTCAATAATTGGCTAAGCTTCTGGTGTCGTTCAAAGGGGATCCAGTATTTGTCTGCCTGGGAAGACATGATCGACAAACCACGATGCTTTGCCAGAGATGGTCTGCACCTGTCGCCCCTGGGATTCAGGTTACTGGCTAAAGCTCTTGCCACCCCTATAGTGCCTTTTTTAGGCAAGGTTCAAAGGATAAAACCACCACCGTAACAGATACAAGCATGCAAAATCTGAAGGGAATGCTACACAATGCTAGAAGTCTAAACCTCAAAATGCACTCTCTCCTGGCACTCCTAAAAATGGAGAACATCGATATCTGTGCAGTGACTGAGACCTGGTTCAAGGCTGCAGAGAGCGCCCCTGCAATACCAGGCTACAATTCTTACCACACTTTTCGGCCACAAAACCAAGACCAAAACACTAAAGGTGGAGGAGTGTCCTTATTCACCAAGGATATTCACACCTCCAGGCTAGTTGCCTAACACAATGCATCTGAAATTCTCCAGGTGCAACTAACACTAGGTAAGACTGCAATCCAAATTGTAGCTTGCTACAGATCCCCCACCATACCCCAAGATTCTCAATACACCTTCCTAAACATACTGGAAAATATTAAGATACATCCAAACACCTTAATACTAGGTGATTTCAACTACCCTGCCATTAATTGGGAAAACTACTCGGGTACCAACTCCTTTTCCCAACGTTTTTTGGAATTCATAAATTCCAATGCCCTGGATCAACTAATCCATTGTCCCACCAGGGGCTCCAATATCCTAGACCTGGTCATTACCAACATGGGAGATAGATGTTCCACACCAGTGGGCACCCCCTCATTGGTCAGGTCTGACCATAAGCAAATCACCCTTGACATCCACATCCCACCCCCACCCCAGTAAGGAAACCTCCTTAAAAAACTTCTCCAAAGCCAACTTCATGCTACTGAAGTCAGAAATGACAAACTTCACAACACCCACGCAGACAGGATCTGGAAGTTCGACTGCAGAATCCTACACTAAGGCACTGTATGAGCACATCCACTCGTGCATGAACCGCGCCATCCCAAATAGAACGAAGATGCTCTTCTCCAAAAAAAGGAAGCCAATGTGGTGGTCCCCTGCTATAAACAAACTATACAACAGAAGGAAGAAACTGTTGCAGAAAAGAGGAAAATCCCAGGATGCAAAAAAACTCCCTCACCAGCCTCAGTAAGAAGCTGAGATCCCTCATAAAATCCTCAAAAGCTAGTTATGAAAATAAAATTGCCAAAGATTCCAAAGACAACCACAAGGCATTCTATAGTTATGTCAAGAATCTAAATGGCAATGCTCAGATCTGCTCTGAACTACAACAGAATGGCATTAAATATACTGATCCCAAGGATATTGCCAATATCTTGGCAGATTGATTTAGTGCCAACTTCACTCCCCTCTCACCCCCTGAAGGGCCCATCTCAATACCAAAAGATTGCCAAATTCCGATAATCACAGCCACACAGGTAGAAACAGCACTCTCCAAAGCTAAGAATATAGCATCCATGGGACCAGATGACATCCCAGGCTGTGTACTACATGAACTACAAAATGAACTGGCACTCCACCTAAGTGACATGTTTAATCATAGCCTCACCTCAGGCTTCGTGCCCACTGAGTGGCGCACAGCTACAGTTATCCCGCACCACAAGGGAGGATCCACCTTGGATCCCGGGAACTAGCGTCCCATCAGTCTGACAAGCCTGATCTGCAACGGCATGGAACGCATTATCATGGAACTTATAAACAAAGACATTGGCAACCTCCAGACACTGGACCCCACCCAGTTTGTGTTTGTGAAGGGCCAATCTTGTCTCCTGAATCTGATTGACTTCTTTGATCAGTCTCCAGAGCTGTGGACGAGGGTAAGGAGGTCCACACAGCCTATCTGGACCTCGCCAAGGCCTTCGACACCATCCCCCACTCTGGAATCATAGATAAACTTACTAAGCTAGGCATAAATCCCTACGTCACTCGATGGGTTGCCAACTGGCTTACTGACAGAACCCAGACTGTAAAAGTAGCCAACTCCAAATCCAGCTCCAGACAAGTGACAAGTGGAGTACCTCAGGGTTCAGTCCTGGGACCACTCTTGTTTGGCATCTACTTCTCTGAAGTACAGGCCAACATTAAGGGACTCTGGCTAACAAAGTTTGCAGATGACTGCAAACTGGGAGCCATTATTGAATCCCCAAATGATGTGGATATTCTACAAAAGGGCCTTACAGAAACAGATGCCTGGTGCCAGAACCATGGGCTCAAGCTTAATGCCAAGAAATGTATAGTCATCCCCTTTGGAAAAAAACATGTACCCATGAACTACCACATAAGTGACAGGACACTAATCATCGAAAGTGTGATGAGAGACTTAGGGACACAAGTGGACAGTGGTCTCACTTTCGATAACCACATCACCACAATAGTCAGGAAATCCTTCTACGTGGCACACCTCATCACTAAGGGCTTTTCATCCAGAAAAAAGGAGGTCATTGTCCCACTGTACTCATCCCTCATTAGACCCATTATAGAGTATAATGCCCCATTTGGTATGTACCTTACAAGACATCTGCAACAGCTGGAAAGGTCACAGAAATACCTCACTAAAAGAATCACAGGCCTAAAGCAGATGCCATATGCTGACCATCTAAAAAAAACTCCAGCTATACTCTGTGGCATATCGTCTACTCAGAGGCGAACTCTGCTTAACATACAAGGCCATGTCAAACCCTGAGCTGTTGGACATGCTCCACTTAAAGAAATCCCAATCCCTCAGAGCCACATGCTCCAGGGATCTAAACCTTATCACATTGAACAAAACATGCTGGAGGGATAGGTTCCTGACCCAGAGACTCCCCATACTCTGGAATAGACTGCCCATACATGTCAAGCAGAGCACCTCATTGGCCCTCTTCAAAAGGAACCTTGATGATTGGATGGGAGATAGGAAATTCACCCCGAGGATCATGTCAGTCACCCTGCTAGACAGGAGCCCAGAGAAGTAAATATTGTGGGAAAAAATTTCCAGGGAATTGTTATGGCTAGGCTTGCATAGGCCTTAGGGCCAATAGCCTAGTACCAACCTATAAACATGCAACTCAAATATTCTTCCTCCTTGTAAGTAAAGAGCACTAGTGTAGAATCAGCAATTGCAAAGTCATCCCGAGTGAAACAGTCATCCCACAGCATAAACCACTGGTTGCCAAAATCAGCTGCAAGCAGTGGTTAGAGAAGGCTCTAATGTTAATGGAGACTAGGCTGAAGATCTGGAAGTTGATTAGAGAGAAAACACAAGAGTCCAATAAATTACTCATGGCTCTAGCACCTCAAGAAAAAGAGGAAATATAAGGAGTTGAAGAATGGCAGCACCTCAAAACAGCAATTATGGAAATTTAGTACATAAGGAAAGCTGTTAGTGGAAAGCAGAAGTCCAGGAAGTCATTAAAAGAAGGAGTACAGGAAAAAGTGGAAGATAGAAAAGACAGACCAAGCTAAGAAGAAATGCTGGTTGGCTAACAAAGAAGCTAAGAGAAAAGTTGCAATAACAAAGAATAAGGAATCTGCGGCACTCTACCAGCTACTGGAAAGAGACTCAGTAGATGGCTCAAAGACACTGTATCAAGTTGCAAGGCAAAGATAGAAATGTAAAGAAGGTAGTCGGGCACCCTTTGTAAGGGGTGCCAGCAACAACCTGCTCAACAACCCACGGGAAATCAAAGGTAGATGGAAGGAGTACTTTTAGCAGTTACTGAATGAAGAAAACCCCACAGAAGCAGCACTACTCCAGACACATTCTACAATGAGAGAAGAAAAGGAGCCCACCCTAGAAGTAAGAACAGCACTAAGGAAAATTAAGTCAGGGAAAGCAGCAGGCTCAGATGAGGTCAGGGCAGATATAGGTTCATAGGTAGGTACTAGCCTATCGGCCTTGGGGCCTATATAAGTCTAGCCAAAAAAGGTTCCCTGGCTTTCGCCACCCAAGAAAATAATTTTCCTGTGCCCCTGTCAAGCAGTGCCACAGAAGTGATACCTGGGGTGAATTTTCTATTTCCCATCCAGTCACCAAGGTTTTTCTTTGAGGGCCAATGAGGAGCTTTGCTTGACATGAATGGGTAGTTTGTTCCAGACTATGGGAAGTCTCTGGGACAAGATTCGATCTCTCCAGCATGTTCTGTTTATTGTGGTTACAAGGTTTAGGTCCCTGGAGCATGTGGTTCGAAGAGATTGGGATTTCTTTAAGTGTAGCATGTCCAACAGCTCTGGGTTTGACATAGCTTTGTATGTTAGGCAGAGATCACCTCTGAGTAGGCGATATGCGACGGAGTAGAGCTGGAGTTTTTTGAGATGGTCTGCATATGGCTTTTATTTGAGGCCGGTAATCCTCTTAGTGAGGTATTTCTGTGGCCTTTCCAATCGTTGTAGGTGTCTTGTTAGATACATGCCAAACAGGGCATCATACTCTATAATGGGTCTGATGAGGGATGAGTAGAGATGAACAATGACCTCCTTTTTTCTAGAGAAGAATCCTTTTGTGATGAGGTGTGCCATGTAGTAGGATTTCCTGACTACTGTAGCGATGTGGTCATCAAAGGAGAGACTACTGTTCATCTGTGTCCCAAGGTCTCTTCTCACACTTTCAGTGTTTAGTGAGCTACTGCCTATGTGGTAGCTCATGGTTACCGTGTTTTTCCCAAAGGGAATGACAATGCACTTCTTGGCATTGAGCTTGAGGCCATGACACCAAGCATCTGTCTCTGTGAGGCCCTTTTGTAGAATGTCTACATCATTAGGTAATTCTGTTATGGCTCCCAGTTTGCAGTTATCTGCGAGCTTTGTTAGCCAAAGACCTTCTGTGTTGGCCTGCACTTCAGAGAAGTAGATGCCGAACAGGAGAGGACCTAGGACCGAACCCTGCGGTACTCCATCGTCACTGGTCTTAAGTCAGACTTAGAGTCGGCTACTTTTACTGTGTGGGTTCTGTCAGTGAGCCAGTTGGCCACCCTTCTTGTGACATAGGGATTTATGCCCAGTTTAGTGAATTGATGTGTAATTCCAGAGTGGGGGATGGTATCAGAAGACTTGGTGAGGTCAAGATAGGCTGGGTGCACTACCTTGCCCTCATCTACGGCTCTAGTGACTGCTTCAAAGAAGTCAGTCAGGTTTAGTAGACATGATCTACCTTTTACAAACCCACACTGAGTGGGGTCTAGGGTTTGGAGGTTACCTATGTCTTTGTTTATAAGCTCCAAGATGATACGTTCCATGGCCTTGCAGACCAGGCTAATGGGGCGGTAGTTTCTGGGGTCCATGGTGGCACCCCCTTTGTGGAGTGGGATAACCGTCACTGTGTGCCATTCAGTAGGCACATAGCCTGAGGTGAGGCTATGATTGAACATAGTACTTAGGTTGGGTCCCAGTTTGTTCTGTAGTTTGTGTAGTATGCAGCCTGGGATGTTGTCTGGTCCCATGGATGCTGTGTTCTTGGCTTTGGCGAGTGTGGTTTTACTTGTTCATCTGTGATTACAGGGGCTTTGCATTCTTCCAGTATTTAGATCGGCCCTTTGGAGGGGGAGAGGGGGGTAAAGCTGTATCCTGGATTACTAGACAATAAGCATACTAGTGCCAGTGTACAAGAACAAAGGGGACATCCACAACTGTAAGCAGTACAGAGATATCAAACACATATCACACTGGAGTGGGTGAATAATAAATGGATATACAGAGCAGTAGAAAGTAACTTGGGATTCAGATTAGGCTGCAGCACAACTGACCCAATGTCTGCAGAGCAAGATGAGTTAGAAGAAGCTAGAGGTGAAGAAAAAGTCCAACTGGGCATTCCTAGAGTTGGGAAAGTTATATGCCAATGTCTTAAGAAAGCTGATTTGGGCAGTCCTGAAGTGGTTCAAATTCCCAGAAACATTGTACATAGTCTGCACTAATTCTAATAAAGACACCATGCTCAAGTACAACTAGTGTTTGGTCTCATAGAAGAATTCCCATTGGGTGTGGATGTGCATCAATGTTCAGCTCTGAGCCAACTGATGTTCATACTGGTGGACTATATCAGCATACAGGTTGGAGGGGACAGATCAACAAAGTTGCTAAATGCAGATGATGTGTCATTACAGGCAGACTGAGCAAGAATTTCAGCAAAGAATAAGGGAATGGAATGCAAAATTTAAGGCACATGGAATGAAGCTGAATACAGATAACACAGTTGTAATGGCAACAAACAGGGAAATCGCAAAATGCTGAGAATTGAGACAGGAAAATAGTGTAGCCAAAAAGTGAGATGGGAAAATAGTGTAGCCGAGAATTGAGACCGGAAAATAGTGCATCAGGTTAACATCTTCAAGTATCTGTCAGGGATGGTTGAGGAGAAGGGAAGTCTGAATATGGAGGTCAAAGCTAGAATCATAGGGGCTGCAGCCAACTGGCACAGAGTGTCAGGGGTAGAGTATGGCAGAAGAATGCCAAAGAAGCTGAGAGGTAAGGTGTACAAAACAGTGGTATGATCAGTATTACTCTATGGTACAGAAACCTAGGTAGTAAAGACAGAGCCGTTGAGGAAGCTAGAGGTGATGGAGATGAAGTGCCTGAGATGACTGGTAAGATACACACAGTCAGACAGTGAAATGAGGACATCAGAACAGAAGCCAGAGTGGCTCCAATTGCAGACAACGTCAAAGAGAACATATTACAGTGATTTAGGCATGTGTGCAAAAAAGCAGAAGACATTCTGGTGAATAAGATTTGGAACAGACAGGAGGAAGGCAAGAGGAAACAAGGGCAGTCAGCACAGAGATGGATTGTGTAAGAGAAGACTTGTGACAGTCAGTCATGACTGTCAAAGAAGGTTGGAAAAGTGGTAGTGACAGTTGACACAACACCTTGACCCCATGCAGAAGATGGGAAAAAGAGGGATGTTGATGATGATGATGATCACCCCTCAACCAAGATCTTTAATTTCAATTAGTGCTGTTAAACTTCCCATAACTAGAAAATCATGTTTGGGTCCAAAACAGTAAAAAAAAAGTTGGCAATGGTCCTACTTCAGTATCAGATGTTCATGTGTGCATTTTTGGAAGCTTGGGAATCTAGCTTCATTTTCCTTCCTTCCCTGAAATATCACTCATGCTGAACATTATTCTGAATGTATCATTCCCACAGATTCCATTTTTTTTCTATGCAGTTTACTCCTTCCCTTTTCCAAAGATCCCACCTCTAGTTCTTTTATCTCATTTACAGTATTCAGCATATCAATTATAGTTGGTTTTGCTTTTCATCTCCTAGTAATTGTTTTTTGGCTGCCAATAGCATTAACCTTAATAGGGCCTTACTGTGTCTAGATGATTCAGTTTCTATATCCCAGTTCAAAAAATTTTCTTTAGGTAAAATAAATTTCTCCCACAACATTTCTGACAAAGTACTCTGGAGAGAATTCCTAAAATCTATTAACTTATTACATTCCCAAAAACACATTCCCAGGTACACCTTATTTTCCCATCATGCCTCCAGCAATTGACAGCATTTGCCTGTGAAAAAAAATATCTGAAGTCTACTTGGGGTATAAAAATAACTAACGTCGAGCTCTTTTTTTTTTTTTTTCCAACTGTGAATGCAGGCACTTTCCTGTGTTAGCACAGATTATGGCAGTATGAGTGTTAGAAAACTGGGAACTGTAGGAGTAAACAAACTTTCAACCAGGTACAGGGTATGCTGCCATGTCCAAAGGGTACATGGCTCCCATGGACAAACTACAACAGGATAGAATGATGCCACTACTTAGAAACCACATGAGGAGGCCTCAAGTAGTAAAATATGTTTTTTTCAGGGGGTTATTGGCAGAAAAAGCTCCTTAGAGTCAGTGAAATGCCTTACTGATTCACTACCTAACTGCCAATTGTAGACCTGCTCTGTAGTCACAGAACTATGGACCTTGGGCACAAGAATGCATTTTTTTCTTGATCTTGTTCTTTAATACCAGGTACTACAGACTGTGACATAACCCCATGACACTGTGTTCAGAAGTTCCATTAGAAGATGTTACATCCAGGCATTTTCATGCTGAGGAACTCTTTATTTGAAACATACCTAGTGTTAACTGTCCTTCCATGTCAGTTTCCAAGTAACTGTCAACTGTTTTCATGTGTTCATTCAGTAATTGTTGGATTACCACTTTATTCAGTGTAGGGTTGTGTTTGATCAATGAGTCATAAGGAAACCTCAGTTATGTGGCACTGAATAATCACTACATGTAATGAATGCTACAGGAGCAGATATAGCACTGTCCACTCTTGCAGCCAGATACCACCTCCATTAGTACAAGCTAGCAAAGGACTGCACAAAGAATTATATGACAATGGCCAACTTTCACCCATACATCTACTGAGTAGTGTTTGTATAATGGACCAGGGTTAGAAGTCTTACTAAGGGAGATGGACCGAGTGGTGGATTGACATACTTGAAAGGGAAGATCTTGATGCCACAGCTCGATAAAGGAAGAAGAGTTTGTGTGTGTGCCAAGTCAGTATCTTCACTTAAGGCAGGCTTCTGACCAGGACAAGAAAACTATTGATAGGGATGATTCAGTTTCTATATCCCAGTTCAAAAATTTTTCTTTAGTTAAAATAAATTTCTCCCACAACATTTCTGACAAAGTACTCTGGAGAGAATTCCTAAAATCTATTAACTTATTACATTCCCAGGTACGCCTTATTTTCTCATCACACCTCCAGCAATTGACAGGATTTGCCTGTGAAAAAAATTATCTGAAGTCTACTTGGGGTATAAAAATAACCAACGTCGAGCTCTTTTTTTTTTTTTTTTTTCCAACTGTGAATGCAGGCACTTTCCTGTGTTAGCACAGATTATGGCAGTGTGAGTGGTAGAAAACTGGGAACTGTAGAAGTAAACAAACTTTCAACCAGGTACAGAATATGCTGCCATGTCCAAAGGGTACATGGCTCCCATGGACAAACTACAACAGGATAGAATGATGCCACTACTTAGAAACCACATGAGGAGTCCTCAAGTAGTAAAATATGTTTTTTTTTTCAGGGTTTATTGCCAGAAAATGCTCCTTAGAGTCAATGAAATGCCTTACTGCTTCACTACCTAACTGCCAATTGTAGACCTGCTCTGTAGTCACAGAACTATGGACCTTGGGCACAAGAATGCATTTTTTTCTTGATCTTGTTCTTTAACACCAGGTACTACAGACTGTGACATAACCCCATGACACTGTGTTCAGAAGTTCCATTAGAAGATGTTACATCCAGGCAATTTCATGCTGAGGAACTCTTTATTTGAAACATACCTAGTGTTAACTGTCCTTCCATGTCAATTTCCAAGTAACTGTCTTCATGTGTTCATTCAGTAATTGTTAGATTACCACTTTATTCAGTGTAGGGTTGTGTTTGATCAATGAGTCATAAGGAAACCTCAGTTATGTGACACTGACTAATGCTACAGGAGCAGATATAGCACTGTCCACTCTTGCAGCCAGATACCACCTCCATTAGTACAAGCTAGCAAAGGACTGCACAAAGAATTATATGACAATGGCCAACTTTCACCCATACATCTACTGAGTAGTGTTTGTATAATGGACCAGGGTTAGAAGTCTTACTAAGGGAGATGGACCGAGTGGTGGATTGACATACTTGAAAGGGAAGATCTTGGTGCCACAACTCAATAAAGGGAGAAGAGTTTGTGTGTGTGTGCCAAGTCAGTATCTTCACTTAAGGCAGGCTTCTGAGCAGGACAAGAAAACTATTGATAGGGATGATAAAATTATACTCCATCTCCTGCAATATGATACTGCTCCATTACCACTTTGTCTTCTGGAAGTGGTGATGAAAAGCAGAGTCAAGTCACTGGCAGGAGTGGATAAGTAAAGGTCATGAGACCTGTGCAAACCACAATAAAAGTGCATAGAATAAATACCTTCACCGGTGAGTGCACAAGTTATGCTATCTAATAAGGACTTGTAGTTTAAGAAAATGAAAATTAGCAAGTATTTATTAACAAATGCACGTACTCGTTTTGAGTACTCCAATATAGTTGATTACATAAAAATAGATAACTTAAATTATTTTCCTGTATAAAATCATATGTATGCATTTATGATTAAAAAATGTCATATACCATTCTAAAATATTTATAAAGTTACCATATATACATATGAATACATTTATTTTTCATTTAAATATTTTGATATATCTGCATCTCTTATTTGCCTTGTTGGAAATTGCTCCCGTTTTTAATCTTTATTTTTTGTATTGTTCCAAAATAAGTTTAAAATAACATACATTTGGCAATATCAAGTGATCTAGGTATATTGTCAAGCAAGGCTACATATTTATCATTCTACAAAGTGGTGAGCAAACAGCTGACCTTGTAAAAGTCTAAGTTTCCTTATATCTATATCTATGTATCTGTAATCTATTTATTTGACGTGTTTACTGGGATAGTCCAACTGGGTCACACAACCCATTTTCAGTGGAGGACCAGGAAGAAAAGGTCCATATAAAAAACTTAGTTTCATATATAATACACAAGTTCGACATTTCTGACTTTGTTACATATTGCAATATATCACATATATAGGAATAGTACTGTTTGCATTATGAGTAGTCACTTAAGGTTGCTTGTGTAGTAACAGTAGAATATTTACAGTTAACATTTGTGCACAAACTGAGATAAGCTTCTTGGATAGATAGTATTTCCTTAGAGTATGTTTCAGTGTCATGATCAGATTGGAGTGGGAACAGTCAGAGACTTAAGAGTATTTGTCCCCTAGTAGATGTGTGAGTTGCTGGAGATGGAGTGATGCTTGGTTTTGTAAAGTTTGATGTGATAGTGGATTAGTGTAGGAGTTGTAAGGATGGAAAAGTAGTTTAGCCTGGAGTAAGGCATGTACATAGCCATGATTTAAGTGTTCTTTTAGGGAGGCTTTGAAGTGAGGTGGACTAGGAATTGGTGTAAGATTGAATGGGAGGGTATTCCATAACTTGGCGGTAGAGTACAAGTGAAGTGAGTTTCAATAAACAAGAAGGGTCAAGCTGTACAAGGAAATTCAAGAAGCTATGTACAGTCTACAAGTACACTGAAAAGAATTCCCTATAAAGGAAAAAAAAAGGGGTGAACCAAACTGCTGACTGAGGTAGCCTCAAAGATCTAACATTGTGGCAGATATTATATGTAAATTTCCTGTCTTCAGGGTAGTCCCACCCAGTAGATCTATACACATACAAAATGAGCCCCAAGCAGCCACGTTTGGTC
The DNA here is from genome assembly GCF_019279795.1 of Protopterus annectens. Lineage (NCBI taxonomy): Eukaryota > Metazoa > Chordata > Ceratodontiformes > Protopteridae > Protopterus > Protopterus annectens. Next base: position 722,358,657 of record NC_056741.1, on the reverse strand, counting down.
AGAGAAAACCAAAGCATTCTACAACTGTTTCCATTCTTATAGCATATTAGACATGACAGGGACCATGTATTATGAAGATGGATTTTTGACTGGAAGCAGACTGCCTACCCTGCTTGGATTACTTTTGAATACTTAATAATTCTGTACAATATTTCAAATTGTATATTTTTTATTATTGTTTTGACTTAGGACGAGTTTAAGTTTGCTACTTCTACTACCATTATCTGATCTGATTAATATACAGTGATTGATTAGGTATATATGGATTGAAAATCTTCCACAGACACACACAAGTTTCTTACACTTTAATTATGAAGACTTCCAAACTAAAAGGTACTCCACAGAGGTCTTAAGATAAATATTGTTAAAGCAGACATTAACGGCTCTTCTGAAAGCTGCTCCTATAATGTAAATGAACACTGGATACCCCGGACCCAAGTTATTGCAGTATAGATTCTAATGGACATCACTTCCTTTAAAACATATAATGAATACTTCTGCTCACTTAACAGACTACAGTTTTCCCTGCTGCTAACAGAAAGCAATGCAACAAACTAAAAAAATAAATAAATAAAAACTGATTACATATTGCCTTTTCTTCCAAAAGCAAAAACTATTCGGATTGCTGGCAAAGCAGGTAAATACACACTTAATGTTCATCTTGCTAAATACTGCTTCCAGTAGGTTGGATGAGTAGGGGTAGAGGGGACAGAATTACAAAGTATGGCAACTGCATTAACTACTTGTGTAAATAGCTAATAAGTGCTTTAAACAGAGCTGGATAACTAATATGGTGGTCTAAATTAAAATACAGCTTGTACTTAAATAGGTGCAAGGATGACTGTCTTGACAGATCATGTGTTTTATCCCTGGCATTATAACAGGTAGTACATCATAAGCTAGCAGTACCATTTCTAGGTTCCTACATAAAGTAGGTCATCAGAAAAGGAACTATGATTAAACACAACCTTGGCATAATGATGATAACAGCAAACTAGTCTTTTCCTTATTTCTAGACTTGTCTTTGACACAGTTTGTCACAACAAACTTCTACTTCAAATGTCCTCACTAGGTCTCTCTCAGCCCACCCTTCTGTGGTTCAAAAGCTACCTAATAGGTATCCGTCAGTAAAATGGCACTCCATGCTCTGTCCTTATCTCCCAGTCACCACTGGGGTACCATAAGGCTCTGTCCTTGGTCCCCTCCTCTTCAAAATTTTCACCAACTCCCTCTATACATCCACACAACAGGCCACCCTAATACAATATGCCGATAATTCCATTCTCATGTGTACATCTGACAATATGGCACACCACCAAAAAATTACTCAGGAACCTTTAACAGCCACTGAAACATGGCTTTGTAACTTGCAACTTGTGCTCAACCCCCAAAAGACCAAACTACTACTTTTTTACCACAAATCATTCTCTCATGAAAAAAGAAACCAAATTCAAGGCCCTTTGTGTCTTGACAATACAACCATTGAAGTTGCTTTTCATAGCAGAGTATGAGGAATGATAATCTTACATTCCACCTGCATATAAAAAATTGCATAAGAAAAACTCATAAAAAATTAGGGATGATTTACAAAGCCCAAAACCTTCTCATTGACGCAACTGAAACTATACTTGCCACAATTTATCTCCTCACTCTTCTTTATGGCACCCGCATCCTTGCTAACTTCCTGGCTTCACAAAACTTAAAATTTGATCAATGCTATAACAAGACTGCTACATTTGTAGCACATACCCCTTTCAGATCCCACCATTTTATAGCACTGGAAAGCCTACATTGGTTAGAATTGCCACATCAGCTAACATATACACTGCTTATTATCACCTACAAAATTATCTAGCATCCATCTGCCTGCCCAGCACTAAAAAAATTTCTGCACAGCTATGTTCCCAGTCAGTCATTGCAATCCAGTGACCAAAAACTCTTGTCTACAAACCTAGGACATTTGCTAGAGATTGTCTGTACTCGTACAACATTGCTAAGGCCTAGAACTCCTTACCTGTATCCATCAGGTCTATACCCTCCCTCCCATCTTTCAAAACCACTCTGAAAGACTTTCTAGCTAAAATCTGGCTCTGTTCTTGCTCAATTCCAGGATTAACTATATCCCTAAATGTGAGCAAGTACCTTTTCATTCCTTATACCTCTTACAGTGAGAGCAAGCTGAAAGCAGGTGTTTTGGAATCTGGCCCCTGGTGTAATTTTGTTTATAGATGGTCCTTTTAACAAAGTAACTGTCTTACACTCAGAACAGGTCTTTCTGAATCAGGCTAGACTTGCAATGAGCACAACTCTTTTGGAATCTGGCCATGGAAAGGGGCTTGTCACAGTCCTCACGAGTAACAAAGAGCACAAAGGACTGGGTAGGGTACACTATGGAAGGGAATGTGGGCACATGACCTTAGCTTGGTCTAGTACACATTCACTACCCTGGAGCAAAAGCAAACAAAAAAAGGCACAGTAAAAACTCCTGTCCTCCCACAGCATCATGATTGTAAGTACTGGCTACCCAGTTTTCACTCTTTAGAAGGAATATATTAAGGAACGAATGAATGGCAATCAGCCAGGTATGTCAGGGACTCACAGCAGGATGAGAAAGGGATAAAATACCCACAAAAATAATTTGGAAAATACTACTTGCTACACTATTCATTCTTTTAAAGGTGTGTGAAAAACAGCAAGTGGAAAGTGGAAAAAATTGAGTGGATATTAAGAAAATAATTAACCTCGAACGCTGACAGAAAACAAAATTAATTCAACCTAATACACAAAAAATATTCATTCAGGTAGATGTCAAGAAGGCAAACAGCTTATATATTTTTAAAGTAAATGGGTCTAATGAATGGCTTCCTGTCAGCCAGAAGTAACTTGATGGCTGCTGGGACATCCCAATCCTTGTTGTGTTTAAGAGCAAAACATGGAGTGTCAGTGCTCTGAAGTGTTGGTGATCAACATGATGTCTGTTTTACTGGTTTATGAGGTCCTGAGACCAACAAATGTGACAGAAATGTTAGACTGATAATTTCACAATCTAGAACAAAAATAAGTAAGGTAAGCTAGAATGTCATATCCAGCACATTCATTCAACTCTTGTTTGGGAAGGGCTGCCTCAAGCACTGGTGAGCAAACTCTTTTTCACAGGGAAATCAACTTGTGTGAATGTCAGAGATCATGCCAATGATTCAGTTATGTGTATGAGGAAGTGGGGGGTCTCATCAGCATATGGTAAATCAGAAGGGAGTCCGTCTACTTGGATTTATTTATTTTTTTGTTTCCACTTTGGCCACACTGCCTGCTAATCATCGTTCTCCTTTTGGTCAATCAGTAGATTCTCCCAGCTACAGGGGTTAGGGCCAGATCTGAGGAGGGCATCATTTAGGCAGCCATCAAGGATAGTTCATAATTTTTTCTTTTACCCTACCTCCTATACCCACCCATTGACAATTGATGAGTGAAGCATGCAGTGGGCACCTTATTTCTGTAAGGGGCTGGCATCAGCAGGATGGCCCTGCTCACCCATTTGAGGTACTATGCAAGTGTTTCTGTTGGTCCCTACCAAGGAAACCAACCCACTTGCACAGGTACGTGCCCCCCCAGGAGTGCACCCACCCTCCCTTATCCACCCAAGATGGGCATTCCAATCCTTGCTTGTCTACACAGTCAAGTGCCTGAGGTGCTATTCAAACTTGGGTTACCTGGGCCATATTCAGGGCTTTATCTTTTTGCTCCAACATTGCAGGCAGGATTTCATTTTTAGGAACATATATAGAAAGTGTGGTATATGGCAGTGCCACTTTCCACAGAAGAAGGTGGTTAAAATGGAAGGGGCTTGCTGGGGGAATAACAGATTAAATGGAGGCAGAATCAGCTGCAAGTATTGACAGGGTTACTGAAATTTGTCTGCAGAGTAATTCCATTGACGAGTTTTTATGCAGTGAGTAGATATGCTGTTCAAAGCCATATCAAGGAATGTTGAATATGAGATTAGAAAGGATCATGAACTAATGTTAACTTTCATTTACAATTTTAGTGGTGTCACTGTTTGGCAAGAAGCTATTCAGAGCATCAGTGAGAAACTACATAGAAACAATGAGTACACACTTGAGATCGAAGAAGTGGTTCAACAGAAAATGGCCGTAAAGGGTAAATGACTGAGGAAAAAGGGAAGATCACTGAACTTAAATTTTTTACAGTACTGGTGGCTTTAGAACTTTGGTGAGAACAGATGAGAAGCCATTCTATTCGGCTTAGGTCAGACAACAGATGCATTGTGTATTATATACACAGTTAATCATTTCAGAAGAAAGGCATATTAAGTAGATTAATGAGACAGCTCATGCTGCACCATTTGGCAAGGAATGTATCGATCATAGCTCAACATGTGTGGGACATGGATAATCCCATAGATGACTCACTTTGTCATAATCGTTCCACTTCAGGAAGTAGTTACCAGAAGTGGCAATAACATCAGATCAGGTACCATAACATAAAATGGGACTTACTGGAAGTTTAGGGTGCAGAATGATGGTTGATTCCTTAGCACCATGAATGAGAACTCCATACAAAAAAAAAAAAAGGCAGGGGGCATTGCTTTAGTAAAAGCAAGCAGTTAAACCAGCTCTGTGGTAATAAAATGATAAAGCACTAACTGCCATCCAAATGGCCTAGGTTTGAGGTATGACCTAAGCACTCCAGGGGTGGATGTGGAGGGTGGGAATAAATGGCCAAAATCAATTCACCTATCCTGGAGGAGGAAAGCAGTCCAGTGCACTACATCGCTAACATTCAGCAGAGGTGGACCACAGCAGCAGGCCATCACAAAGGGCCAGGGACAATAGCCCACTAACTAGCACATTCAAACACTGTAGCCAGAGTTGGTACATGTACAGACGTGAGCATGGATCAGCTGCAGCTATTGTTGGAGTCCTTGTTCAGACTGCCACAGGACAATGGGCGTTAGGATAAGGAAAATGTCAGGTTCATGAATGAAGGTGCCAGTGCCACAGCCAACTTGTAAAATTCTCCTATTTGGCAACAAGTAGGTGCTGCTTTGCTCTTAGCTGTTTACCCACCCAACCCCTTGGAAGTGAAGGTAAACTGGATCCTCTGACAGATGGGAGAAAGGCTCCAACTGACTAGTTAAATGTCAGAGCACTCTAGCTGAGAAAATGATTTAGTCAAAAAAAAAAATTGGGTACAGGAGTGGCTAGTTACAAGGCTCATAGCATTACTGCAGCTCAAAGCATATGTTCTAATATTAAAGGCAAGTCTGAGTTGCAGGAAAACTGGCCACATATACTATTGATATCAGCTGGCTCCCAAGGCACATGGCTTGGGAGATTCGCACCAAGGCTTTTCAGGTTAAGAAAACTGTTACACTGCCAGTGCAACCAGTCTTGAGGACACACGATCCAGTATTGCCCTCTAGAAAATCCTGCCTTGTGTATATCGCCAAAGTTTTGATTAAAAGATTTAATTAGTTGGGTTGGCTAAAGAAGTGGCTGTGGCTATTTAACTCCATCCTTTTATGCTTTGAGCCCATTTATGTTAAAGAATGGTTGAAAACTGACACAGAATTGGAGAATAAAAGGTACATGATTTATGAACATGTAGAACAGTAGCAGCAAGACTGTAGAAAGCTGTACTTTTTCCCAGTCAAACCATTTATGCCTTCTCTTTCTTGGTTCTGAATACTAGCCTTTGGATTAGTGCTAAAGCTTATATGTAACTTTTTTTCTAGAGCAGGGATGATGCACCTGACTAGATAATTGGAGATCCCCAACTTGAGCAAGAAGAAATAAAAAAGACTAGAGCCTCCTGTAACAATTTTCAAGTCTTGCCCTGCTGTTCTCAACTCATAAAAAATGTTATCTTAGACTAGTTTTACTAGTCTCCCAACATGTCCCTAAGACCAAGAAAAAGCTAGACTACCAGGAAGAGACTTTGTAATTGCACACCTTCAGATTCTATTTGTGGCACTGGGATCATGGAAAAATATGAACCCTCTTCCTTCCTGATGCAGGGAGGCACTAGCAAGTGGTCTAAGCTACTTAAGATAACCTTGAAAAATGGACTTAAATATCCTTCAGAACATTACTAAAAGACTGCCTTCAGATTTGGAACCGCAAAAAGGAAATGGATGTCTCGGGAACTTCATAAAGCCTCAGTTATCAGTGTCATCAGACAGTCCTTCCACCTAATGGATGAAACATCAAATGTTGTAGAAGATAATCTAGTGAAACAGTTACATGATGCAGAAAACAAAGCATGCATAATTAACATGCAAGGACTTTTCTTAACAGAATCAGCGCTGCAGCTAGGCTGCCAGTGAGACCACACAACTTATTCTACCCAAGATCCCTTAACACTCATTCAAAAACTCTCATATAGCAAACTTATTTATCATTCATTTTACATTTGTTGACCACGAAAATCTGACTGGACACTTGTCCATTTTCAGCAGAGGCCCAGGGAGAAAAGCTCCACAGTAAAATTCAGCTAATCATTACAAGCAATACAGAGGCATTCACATTCATAGAGAGTAACAGACTTAACATAGCTAAGTAACATATTATTCATGCTTAGTTCATTAACATACAGGTATTATGCATGTTTAGTTCAAGTTAACATATCAGGTATGAAGGTTGACGTAGATCAGTTTAAGTCAACGTAAGATTCAAGTTTAACAGTTTTGGATAGGATACACTCAAGTATTCAGTTTAAGACTTAGTTGGAGAACAACTTCAGTGATCAAAGCCATAAAAGCAAATGGTCCAAGAAGACATAGTGCATATTCTCACTGTAAGTCGTACAGGAATCAAAGATGAAAGGCTGAGGGGCTTAACCCTGACTGTAAAAAGAACATCTCTAGAATGGGATTACATGAAGACAATGTGGAGAAAATGAACAGCTTAAGATGAGAGCTGATTTCACCTCGCATATAAAAGGCAGTATTGTCAAGACAGCAAGCTCCTTTATACTCTTAACCAAGACATTATTGCACGAAACTATGATAAAACATCATATGCCAATACATTTTTGTACATATGATAAAGCATCTTACATGTGAATATACAAATGGATCTCTCCTAAATACAGTGCAACAAACTGTATCCCTAAACTTGTGAAAAACAGCATGGAAAAGACAAGCAAAAACATAATACTCTATACTGAGGGTGAATTCTAACAAATCAAAATTTAGCAAAAAATGTATGCATAACACACTGCAATTACATGTGTGACTATGAAAAGAGAAACAGCTTGAGATATACTAAACATATGATTGAAGAATACAGCTGTGATTATGTCACTTTAAACTCTCCTCTCTGTATGTCTTTTGTACTTCTTCCAGGTCATGGCTGAAAAGGTCCGTTCTGGATCAGTATGCGTATCTACAGAGGATATATAAAGTGTACACACCCTGTTAAAATGTCAGGTTTTTGTGATATAAAAAAATGAGACCACAATAAATCATTTCGAAACTTTTCCCACCTTTAATGTGACCTATAACCTGTACAATTCAATTGGAAAAGAAATTTGTTAGGGGAAAAATATAAAAAATAAAAAACGTACAATAAGCTGGTTGCATAAGTGTGCACACCCTTAAACTAATACTTTGTTGAAGCACCTTTTGATTTAATTACAGCATTCAGTCTTCTTGGGTACACACCTGGCATCAATTAAAGAGACTCTGATTAACCCCAAATAAAGTTCAGCTCTCCTAGTAGGATTTTCCTGACATTTACTCAGTTGCCTGCTATAGCAAAGGCCATGGTTCGCAGAGAGCTTACAAAGCATTAAAGGGATCTCATTGTTGAAAGGTATCAGTCAGGAGAAGGATACAAAAAAAAAAGTTCCGCAGTATTGGATATACCATGGAACACAGTGAAGACAGGCATCAAAAAGTGGAGAAAATATGGGACAACAGTGATGTTGCAAAGAACTGGACATCCCTCCAAAATTGATCAAAAGACAAGACAAAAATGGGTCAGGGAGGCTGCCAAGAGACCTACAGCAACACGGAAGGAGCTGAAGGAATTTCTGGCAAGTACTGGTTGTGTACTACATGTGACAATAATCTCCCATATTCTCCATATATCTGGGCTATGGGGTAGGGTTGCAAGACAGAAGCCTTTTCTTACACAGAAAAACATCCAGGCCTGGCTAAAATTTGCAAAACAATACATCAAGTCTCCCAAAGACATGTGGGAAAATGAGTTATGGTCCGATGAGAGCAAGGTTGAACTTTTTGGCCACAACTCCAAAAAGGTACATTCGGTGCAAAAACAACACTTAGCATCACCAAAAGAACATCCCCACAGTGAAGTATGGTGGTGGCAGTATCATGCTTTATGGTTGCTTTTCTTAAGCTGGAACTGGGGCTTTAATCATGGTGGAAGGAATTATGAACATTTCCAAATACCAGTCACTTTTGGCCCAAAACCTTCAGGTGTCTGCTAGAAAGCTGAAGTGGAATTTCACCTTTCGACACAACAATGACCCCAAGCATACATCCAAATAAACAAAAGAATGGCTTCACCAGAAGTTGTTTTGGAATGGCCCAGCCAGAGCATTGACCTAAAGCCAATAGAAAATCTGTGGGGTGACCTGAAGAGGGCTGTGCACAAGAGATGCCCTCACAATCTGACAGATTTGGAGTGCTTTTGCAAGGAAGAGTGGGCAAATATTGCTGTGCCATGCTGATAGACTCCTACCCAAGAAAACTGAATGCTTTAATAAAATCAAAAGGTGCTTCAACAAAGTATTAGTTTAAGGGTGTACACACTTATGCAACCAGCTTATTGTATGTTTTTATTTTTTATATTTTTCCCCTAACAGATTTGTTTGTTTTTCAATTGAATTGTACAGGTTATAGGTCACATTAAAGGTTGGAAAAGTTTTGAAATTATTTATTGTGGTCTCATTTTTTATATCACAAAAACCTGGCATTTTAACAGGGGTATGTACACTTTTTATATCCACTGTAGCTATCAAAAGAATTAAAGAATGCATGTGCAGGGAGTCCCATAACTAATCCTGCTCCATGAAAAACAACAAAGCGTGTCAAATAGTTTGTGCTGCGTACACTTAAGTAAAGTCTAGAAGTGGGTGAAAGTTTCCTGACGTTCTGAGACAATTAAGAACAGGCACCAAACCCCTAAACATGTGTTTTGTTTGTCCAGAAGACTGGTATTTCCAGAGGGCTCTGGTTTGGCAGAAAAGGGGGTGGGAGGGGGGGGGTCTTGCTTCAGAGCAAATTATAGCATTGCCAAGTTGCAGCTGCACTTCAGAAACCATATCAGCTACTTGCTAGAAACAGACATAACTTTCCAATGTTATATATAGAGAAAAATCTTCACTTAAGATGAGAACTGGAAGGTATTCTAAAAGGAAGTTAAAGAGAATGCTGCTGGATGAATGAAGTACTTTTCCTGCTTCTCATTAAATTACAAATCCAAGAAAATTCAATGGATGAAAACATTTGGTCAACGCCTCATCTTAATGAGACTTTAGTTTTTTTTTTTAATTTGTTAATGGGCTTTATTTATACCTACTAACTATGCACACCTTTTACTTATATGTACTAGCATCAAAGACACATAACCAAAGAGAAAATCTTAAAAAAACGGAAATCACTGCTAGTACACACAAATCACACTGCCAGCATGTTATAGTGAAGAACAGTGCCCCTAAAGTTGAAATTGTCCAGTTGGCACCTCATTGATTTTTACAATTGATGAACAGTAAGAAACATGAATGAAGCCAAGTTACCGCAGTGTGTGTGTTTGGGAGGGGGGGGGGGTCCACTGTTGCTCTGTGTCTTAGCACCTTTTGGCCTTGACATGCTATATCTGTGCATTTTGCTATGGCTGAGCACTCTGCTTACAGGAAAAAAATTCTACCCCAGCTTCCTTTAACTCCATGATGTTTGTTTTTTTTACCTTAACTGTGCAACTATTTGTGTATTTACTTGTTTGTTTACTCATTCAGTTGTTTGAAATATTGCCTATTATCTAACTATGGACCCGGAAAGACACTGTACTCCTCCTGCTGAGCATCTAAAGGGACCAAACCAGGCACCTTAACCTTGTACTCTACTTATCCCACAGAAGCAGTACTGCTTAACAGAATAGCACACTAAAACTCGCATTTCATGTCTTGTTATCCATTTAATGTCTGAAAACTGTTTCAAACTATCTCAGCCTAAGATCCTTAACCATTCTCTTTAGCTGATAAAACTGCATTTACTGAGTATCGGTTATTATGAAGGAAATTTAGGAAAACTGCCTGGAGATGTCCACTAATTTCAAGATTTCTGCATGATTTACTTGGTAGAGTTCCAGAGGATGCCTGGTCTTGTCTGTCTGTTCATCCTTATTTCCTTCCATCCATCCATCCATTTTCTAAATCATTTATTTTAGTGAAGGTAGTGGTGGTAGCAAGCTACGTAGATTAGACCAAACTTCCTTATCGGATACTCTGCAGTCTCCTGCTCAGCATATGGGACTTCCAGCTGCTTTCAGGCAAGATGAGAGACATGATCTTTCTATTGTGTTTTAGGTCTGCCATGGGACATTTTCAATGGGCAGTGCCTGGTTCATTTCCACTAGAAGTGGTTGGATGGCAACCTCAGTGGGTACCCACATCACTTTAACTGACTGCGGATAGTACAACTGCATTTAAGGTACTGTCCATAATACTATACCTTCTGGAATAGGCTACGGTAACAGTAAATTATAACATTTGTGCACATCTTTCCCTGCCAGAGTTTTCATCAGCTGTGTCTTTATCCTAAAGAGGTATATTGGTCTATGCTAGTGTTCCATCAAACCTTAGTTGGTGTGTGGAACTCGTCTAGTCAGGATTAATCAGACGAACATACGTGGTTTCTGCTCAAGCAGCTTTATTATGTACACATCAGGATTGAGGCTTAATAACTTTTTAACTTAAACTTATAAACAAACTAGCTATCACATTCATACATGCTCACTCTCTGGCTGCACTCTGAAAATGGCACTGAAGCTAGCACATGCTGTCTTTGAAATGCTCCTTAAAGGTACAACACATACTATTCTACATCCTTCATCTTTGAGAAATGGCCATGCATTATTGACATCAATTGACATGCAATTAATACAAAGTAATTCTTTGTCATGCAATTATACAGAACTAAATACATATAGAAATTATGTCTAGGTTCCTATGTATTTCGCACTAAGTCTGGAAATACGACCAAATTGTGTGACATAGAAATTAGAGCTAGGTCTAGCAACTGGGACTGTCTCTGCTGAATGTTCAACTTTGGGAACAACAGGAACATCATTAGGAACGAAAGTAGAAGTTAAGACACATTCTGCAACAGGAACATCATCTGAATTACTTTGAGATCTAGAGTCTGTATCACAGGAACAATGCTGCAATATTGATTCTGATACAGGAAGATGTCTGCAATTTCTCCTGTATTCCACACCTTCAGATTCTACAAAGTAGGATCTCGGCTCAGCACATATACCTGTTACTTGACCAAGTTGGTCGAAACCTTTTGTTGTTTGTATCCTCACTCTCTCTCCTTCTTATAACGGACAAAGAAATCTGCTCAATTTATCATAGCTGGACTACTGGAAAGAATGCTTTCTGAATAGTTGGGCTTTGATTGTTCTTTTGTTTTTAGGTTTAGGCCTCAACAAACTGGAACTGATAGGCAGTGTTATTCTGGTTTGCCTAGATAGAAGTCTCTGAGCATGTAAGCCAAGTAAGTCATCACTAGGTATGTTTCTGAGATTAAGTAAGTTCAAAAAGACATCACTATTATCATGCTTTGACTTCTCTAGTAATTGCTTTGCACTCTGTACTGCATGTTCAGCTAGTCCATTTGACTGTGGGTATTCTGGACTACTAGTAACATGTACGAAGTCCCATTCTTTTGCAAATTTCTGAAGCAATTGACTGGTAAATTGGGTACCATTGTCAGAAATAACTTTATGTGGACTACCATGGACTGAGAAATAATGTTTCAACTTGGTGACAACAGCAGTGGATGGTAGGTTAGGTAGCAGATCGCTCTCAAACACATAAAAACACTAAGTAATTCTGATTATTTATAATACGACATCTTGTCTGGACCTTATTGGGAATTATCCATCTCGTTGGCTTGGTACTTGGTTTAGTAATATTGGATACTGAACAAGAAGAAAGTACTTTATCAATGTATTTTGCTAGAGAAGGCAAAAATACTAGTCCTCTCACCCTTTTTGGTAGATTTGGCACCTGGGTGACCAAAATGCAGACTCCGGATATATTCACATTGTAAGGAAGTAGGAACAACAATTTTAGAACCTTTTAAAAATAATGCCATCTTCCATCAACATCTCATCTCTGTAAGGGAAATAAGTCTGCATTTCAGGTAGTACACCAGATTGCTTTGACGGGCATCCAACATTAATATAGTGGTAGAGCTTTTGCAAAACTGGATCAGTCTTTGATCTCTCAGCTCAGCAAGTCTCATGGTAGAAAATTATGCACTTCCATGACATCAGAGTCAAAATTCTTTGCATCAGGCTGTTCTATTGTATTTCTGGGTGATCTGGATGGGTCTATATTATATAAGCGAATAGGAAAAAATGTGAATGCTCATAATCTCGAAAGTACCGTCCTTGAAGTGCTTTTTCTGAGATTGTGGTACAGTGAAGAATGGAATATTTGCCCTTTTCCTCACTGTAGTGCGATCTCGTAGTTGAAATATATATTTAGCGGGAGGTGTGGGGGGCATAGCCCCCCGCAATAACAAGTTCAAAGTCCAGTACTTTCGAGATTGTGAGCGTTCACGGTTTTTCTTATACACTTATATGATATAGATCCGATCTGGATAAGGTATCCACCTGATAAAGACGTTTCCCTTTTGTATAGACCATTTTGAAGTTGTACTTCTGCAATTTGAACATCATTCTTTGTAATCTCACGAGCTGAATGCATAGGCTTCTTTAAAATAGTAACTAGAGGTTGGTGATCAGTTTCGATTTGGATAGCTCGGCTATAAATATTATCATGAAAGTTTGAACATGCAAACACTGTTGCCAAAAGTTCTTTCTCAATTTGAACATATTGCATTTCAGTTTGGGTAAGAATTCTAGATGCATAGGCTACTGGTCTGCCTTCTTGAAGAATAACTGCACCAAGACCAAATTTTGAAGCATCACAGGAAAGAGTTACTGGTTTATTGACTGAATCATAGTATAATGTAGGTGGGGTGACAATTTTCTGCTTAAGGTCTTCAAATGCTCTCTGGTGCTGTTTCAGTCAAGAATGTGTAACATTTTTGCATGTCAGGTCTCTCAAAGGTACTGTCAACTCATTGAAGTCTGGTATAAACTTGCCTAAGTAGTTGACCATACCAAGAAAATGTTGGAGAACTTCAACATTATCTGTTGCTGGCATGTCAAGAATTGCTGCTTGTTTGGATGGATCTGGTCACAAGCCAGTGCTAGTAAACAAATGAACTACATATGTAACTTCTGGTAGTCTGAATTTTCACTTTAGAGGATTGAGCTTCAAGTTTACTTCATGTGCTCTGTGTTGAACTTTCTTAAGGTTTCTATCATACTCTGCTTCACCATATCCTCCAACCAATAAATCGTCTACTATTATGGCACAAGGATAAACTGAAAAAGTTTGCTCCATTGCACGCTGAAAGACTTCACTTGCAGAATTTATTCGAAATGACATCCTGAGGAATCTATATCTTCCAAATGGGGTACTGAAAGTAGTCAGTAGTGAAGATTTGTGATTAAGCCTCACTTGCCAAAATTAACTTTTTGCATCCAAAACAGGAAAAAACAGTGGCATTCGGTATCAGGGCTGTGACTTTGTTGACTATATGCATAGGATGATGAGGTCTCTTTAATGCTTTGTTCAGGTCTCTTGGGTCAATGCATATTCTGATTTCGTCTGAGCCTTTTTTGCGGGCTGCTACCATGGATGACACCCATTCAATTGGTTCGATAACTGGACAAATTACACCTTGCTGCACCATTTTATCCAACTGAGCTTTGACTTTATCCTTCACAGCTGTCAGAACTTTGCTGGTCTGACCACTGGATTGACCTCTGGGTCTAACTTCATAGAATACATGACTGGAAGTTAGCCTAACTTATCATTGAAAACATTGGCATACAGTGAAAAAATAGCTTCAGTAAAATTGGAACTAGGATATGTACTTATATGATTAACTTCTTTGGTGAAGGAAAGCAGATTGATTCTTAAACTATCTCTGAGACCCAGTAATGGTTGCACAGATCTTCAGACTACATAAAACAATAAGCTGTAGCAGTTCATGTTCAAATAACATGAAAGCACTACTGAGCCTTTGGTTTGAATTTCTTCACCTCCCTAAGCAACAAGTTTCGCACAACTGGCCACATTAAGTTACTCACCAGCTCTCACCTGAGCAAATGTGTCTGCTGATGTAAGTTAAAGGTATATGCCCATTTCCCCACTGTAGTGTGATCCTGGAGTTAGTGTATATAATTAGGGGGGTGTGGGGCACGTAGCCCCGCACTTAGTTTGGTTGTACATTGTCCTGCTTCTGTTAAAAGGGTAAGTAAATAGTTTTTTAAGTTCTGGAAAGGGTTAGTTATTGGTGTTGTAAGTGTGCTTGTCTATGGTTTAAGATTTAGTATGTTGAAATTCAGCATTGTAAGCTGTCAGTGAATGAAATGGGAGTCAAGTCAAATGAGTTTTAGGTCAAGTGAAGTAGATCTGTATATGTGTGTGTATGGGTCTCCTACAGAAAATTCAACTTACAAAAGGCTGACTTTCATATGGTTGAGTCCATATGATTGACTTTTGAAAGTCTGACCGTTCTGAATGGAGATCTCCATACAGCATGGAATGGTAAGATTTCCCTTTTCCGCACTGTAGTGTAATCTCGGAGTTGGTATATTTAAATAGCAGGGGTTGTGGGGGGCTGCAAGGGCGTCTTGCTCCTCTGCTAACAACATGTTGTTAATTTTTTGTGTTGTGTTCTTGTTTTTTAACAGGTGTTTGGACTTTCAAAAGTTGATCATATTGTCTCCTCCATATGAAAGTCTGCCTTTTGGAAGTTCGATCATCTGTAGGGGATCCGTGTGTATATGTATGCGTATATACAATAATAAAATTGTGATATATAAATAAATAAAAATGTAAAGACACACACAAATAAAACAAAATTATACACTAAAAATTCTATATATAAAAATAATTTCTTAAGTGACCTTGCTTTCAAAACAGGTTGTACAGAAACATGGTCATTAAGACCTAAACCCTTATATGCTCTTAGTCTAAGAATCCATCTTAATTCCGCTTGTTGTGTGACATTAACAACATCACCCCTAACACCTTCATGTGTTACTTCTAACACTAGAAACTTAAGCGCGTGTCTTTCTCTCCATTCATTCATATGTTTCACTACTGCACTATACTTCATCCCTCTACGTGCACAGTATAGATGATTGTGTATCCTCTCTCATAGCAGTCTGTTTGTTTTGCCTACATAAAATGAACTAGAAAGTATACATCAGGCAAAATAAACCAAATTTCTAGTATTATAATCAGCTGATGGTAGCCAGATAAACTCTTGATTGCCTTGGGGGTGTGTAAAGGTGGGGGATTTGTCAACGTGCATGCAGAAAGAGCATACATTACATTTACATGTACCTCTCATAACTTCCTGATTATCTATGTCTTGTGTATTTTTTGGATAGCAGAGTTTGTGACGTAAGGATTTCTTATTTTTATATCCAAATCTGGGTCTGGTCCCCACTAGCCTGGCTATATCCTGATCTGTAAGTAATACATGCTGGTGTTTATTAATAATACTTCTTATACCCTGTTCATTGCTGGAATAAGTCTGGCCAAAAAATAAATTATGTTTGGAATGTCACTACTTTTATGTATTTGCCTAGGGGATGAGAAATAAGGTCTCCCTGTAGTATTCCTAACCTTTCTAACTAAATTCTGTGCCTCATCTACCTCGTGTTTATGATAGCCTCTGGACAGAAATTGTGTCCATCTGATTTAAGCCCTACATTAAAATCTTCTATCTTACTATGAAGCCGACTGGTACTAAGAGTTTGACCTCTAAGTATATTGCCAAATACATGTTGGGGGTGCATGCTTGTATGATGTAAATATGTCTGACAAAAGCACTCCTTCCAATGTAGCTTGGTATGATAGGTGCCATCATCTCCCTTCAAAAGTGTAACATCCAAAAAAATCAATCATGTTATTAGAATATTTATAAGTAAATTTCAAAATCCTAGCACTGTCATTTAGTTCACTCTCAAATACCTGCAAAACTGCTCCTCGCGTCCTGTCCATAGTAGAAATAATCTACAAAACTATGATAAAGCCTATAAATGTGTTATATCTATTAAAGTCAAGTACAACCTCTTCTTCCCATGCAACCATGAGCAAATTGGTGTGGCTATTGTCACAAGAAGTGCCCATAGCTATGCCAGAGATCTGTACATAATAGCTGCCATCAAAAGTAAAGGTGTTGTATTCCAATACCATTTCCAAAAGGAAACCGAGAAGTTCTATATGTCTAATATCATAATTGCTTTTATGTATCGGTACTTGCTTCACAATTTGGTATAGACGTACATAATGGTGCTATATCAAGTGTAACCAAATAACATATAGCTGGGCAGTGATTCTGATCAACATAATCATAAACATCATGTAAAAATTGTTTGCTGTACTCAAAACAGAACTACAACTTGTTAGAATAGGTTTCAACTGTTTTTTCCAAATATATAGATATTGGCTCAGTGAGCCACCCACCCCTAGCTACTGTTGGTCTAAAGGGAAGGCAAAATAGGTCCTTATGGACCTTTGGGAGGCCATTAAACACTGACACACGAGGGTTCTCCACTATAAAGTATCGGAAAAGGTCCTTAGACATCATATCATTACTTAAACATTTCAACAACCTCACTAGTTCACTTTCTCGCCTTTGTATACCATCTATATTCACTGACTTGTATGTAAGAGGGTCTCCCAACATTCTTTTAATGCTATGATAGTAAAACATCCTGTCCATGACAACTATCAAACCACCCTTATCTGTGGGTCGTGTTGCAGAGATATAAGTGCTCGTCTCTCTGCTCTTGTCAGGTTAACAAAACTTTTCCTTCTACAATTATTACTTAAAAAAACAATAAATATCCTCTTCACATAGCTTAATAAATACATCCAACACAGGATGATATTGTGGTCCATACATACTAGATTTTTTGAAAAAAAAAGTATCATGAATGGAGTCTGCATTACCATACATCAACTTCAGTGTCACATTTTTGGCGAATAGTCTTAAATCCACCAGTGTATCTGGTAAATCTGCTGGTTCAGCAGGGATGAACGAGAGACCCCTGTTTAATATGCTGGTTTCAATATCAGTTAAATTTCTAGATGAAATGTCCTATACAAGGTTTACTTGACTTGTTTCCCAAATTTTTTTAAAGTTTGTACATTCCCTTCCTCAGATAGATGTCTCCTTTTGTTCTTTAGCCGATTCTCCGTTACCTTGATTGAACGCTTCCTGTTTTACCGGTAAGGTAGTGGTAGCTTGGGAAAAAAACCTGTTCAGAGTCTGTACAAGGGACCTTTCTACGTGCAACAGGTTCACCAGTGTTGGATTTGCAAGGGGTCAAAGGAACTGCACCCAAAATTGCTCCTTCATTTGATGTACTATAAGCAGGTGACGTACTAGAGGAAGCTGCTGTTACTTCCCTCAAAACAACCAGAGGTGTGTCGTGGATTTGACATTGCCACTGTATTGGAAGAAGGGCATGACATCATCTTTTCCCATTCTGTGGTTATCTTAATACTAGATGAGTGAACTGCTGTAGGATTTATAGTATGAGATGTGTTCCTTGCAGTTACAGATTCCCGTCTCTCCTTGGGCCAAATAAACACATGGTTGTTTGTGAAATCCTTCACAATTTTTTCTTTTTCTGTAATAATAGTTTACATTCATAAACACACACACTTGATCTATGACCTCGCTGATCATAACATCAGCTACGTCATTGAAATATTTCTTATAAATGTCTTTTTGCATACGCTGTACTTTCTCTGAAAGCTCCTTCTCAATTGGCTGGAAATACTATATTAGTAGCTGCATATAAGAAAAGCTTGTGCCTAAGTTTATTCTCTGCCACTTAGGCAATAATTGTGGGTGTGACCCACCAAACATGGGCATAACAATCTTAGACCTTGAGGTATAACTTTAAGGGTGCAACATGCCTCCATGTGGAATCACTGGCACTGCAGATGCTTTAAATGATATAAAATCATTTTCAAGTGTTCTTACTTGCTCACAAAGTAGTTTAGATTCTTCAACACCCTGATGTACATCAGTTTCTTGCACTAATTCTTCATCCATTAATAAATGGTTGTCATCACCTCTCAAAAAGTTGGACAAATGATCAATCCCACTTCTCCGATTCTGTTGAGGGTAATAATCAAGTTCAACATCAGATGCACAGCCTTCAGCCATGTTCTCCCAGAGTAGCAGGCACAAATCAGCAAATTAAGTAAAGTTTGTCAGCCAGGAAGATGAACTACTAAGTTACGAAACAAATACACCAGCCAAACAATATACTGAGCAGACCATGGCAAATCTCCTTAAACACTGTAAACATTTAATTACGACTGCACATTAAAGGACGTGAATAACATAAATGATAAGCGCTTTCGCAAAATCTGTTTGCTTCTTCAGATCACAGTTCTAAGGAAAACCTCATCATTTAAATAGTACAATCAACAGCCTCCTCAAAGAATCAATGTAATTGCATTCATGGTCGCTAAGCAACATGTAATGAAGATATTCTACCTAACTAAATAATAACATACCTAACTAACTAAATACTTTATATATATATATATATATATATATATATATATATGGTTCCCCTTCATATGACCGAATAACTACAAGCTCGAAATGCAATAACTCGAGACTATAAAGACGAAACACCAGAAACCTGAAAGCCCAGAAGCGTGAAAATTAAAAGGAAGAAACTGCATGGTGCATTCAAACTGTTTGAAAACAAAGGGCAGAAGAATACTTCACTACCCCAGGCACAATTGGCCAAATATATGTCACTGTACCATCTCAGAAAGGAGCTCCTATACTTCTCATAGATGGGTACGTGTTACATAGAGAAAAAATATATAGAGACAAAACATACTGGTGCTGCAAGTATAAACGCGATGAGAAATGTAAAGGTAGGGCTGTTACTCTAACTGTGTCTAACAGGGAAAGGCTATTAAAATCTGTTCAGCACCTACATCCTGGAGACCCTATTGAAGTTGAGCATTATAATGTGTCTCATTCGTTAAAGTTGAAAGCTAATAATTCCAGAGATACTCCCTGTTTAATAGTTGATGACGTTTTAGCATCAACATCTAATGTAATAGCTCCTAGTTTGCCTACTCTGAAATCACTGGTTCAGAAAGTTGGCAGGAAGGATTGTTCAAAGTTAAAAAACAGCAGTTCTCACATTGAAAAATTAGAAAATGTTGATGTTACAAAGTCTGCATGCAAATCTGGAGTATTTCTTAGTAAGTGCATGGTAGATAATGCCACAGAAACAGCGGTAGTGGTCTTTTCAACTAAACAAAATTTGCTTGATTTAAGCACAGCAACTATTTGGCTTGTTGATGGTACTTTCTTTTATAAAAGTATAATGTGCCGTCAAATATACAGTATTCATGGTTTGATTAGATACGGAGGTTTTCATAAAATGGTACCTTTGCTATATTGTATAATGAGTAAAAATCTTACAACTTTATGTGGAGCTGTGTTTTATGTCTAATGGATGAACAAGGCTTCGAAGTGTCTGCCAAATACATATTGAGTCATTTTGAGATAGCAGCCAGGAAGAGTATTCTGTTCAATTTACAAGGTGTAAAACCTAAAGGTTGTTTGTTTCACTTCTCACAAAACATTTGGAGAAAGGCGCAACAGTTGGGTATTGCACATCTTTATAACACAGACCTTTCTTTTTATGTATCTCATCGCTTTAGCATTTCTACCTGAGAGTGCTGTATTATGTGCTTTTGAAGAACTGAAAGCCGTGTTTCCAGCTGATGGCAGGGAACTTTTAAAGTATTTTTGTGACTGGTATATGTTGGGGAAGGTTCGAAAGTTTTGCACTAGGACTTCTGGATTTGCTAGGTTTCCCCCGTTTCCAATTTCATTTTAGAATGTGGATGAATTAAATATGTTGTTTTTTCCTCACATGCAAAACAGCGTGGAGGCGTAGCACCATAGACTGAAGTCGTTACTGGGTCATAGAGCAACAGACCTATCGGTACTTATGAGAGTGTTATCTAGAGCACAGGATAGGGTAGATGAGCTCAGAATTAGAAATAGCTGTGGTGCACCTCCTTCACCAAAGAAACGAAAGGTACCTGTCATGCTAAATCTGAGCATGTTTTGCAGAACAGATCTACTTACTCAGGTTTGGATTTCCTGATAGCAATTGCAAAATTGTTAAAGATGTGATGTGCACTATATGTCTTTGTACCATACGTTAAAGAAAGTAAGAGGACTGTTCATAATAAATATGGTAGGGTTTTTGAAACAACACTACACGTTGGATCTACAGCGGACCTTATGAGGACGCTATGTGGATGTATGGATTCACATTGTGTTTCTTTTGTTTGAAGTGTTACTGTGGGGCAGTAAACGTTTTTCTTTATTTTCAAGCTTTTTATGTTAGCATGGTGAGCGATCGCTACTCTCGTTTTCAGTGTCGGTCTTTTGCCCTTTTGGGATTTTGTTGTTTCGACTTTATAGTTTCAGGTTATTGCATTTCGAGCTTGTAAGTTATTCGGTCATATGAAGAGGAACCATATATATATATATATATATATATATATATGTATGTGTGTGTGTATGTTATTATTTAGTTAGGCAGAATGTCTTCATTAGGTTTTTATTAGAATGTGAAAAGGGACAGAATGAAAGGATCTGTTTTCTTCCTGGTGTGTACCACATTACTATTCATATTGAATTTTCTGTTTTATGTGCTATGCTAACAAAGTTTAATTTTCTTTATCACTGCTAAGCAATTGCCCACATACAGGAAGAGTTGTGTTCTGCTATCTGAGGTGTGTCAGTACTGGAGCTAAACATTGGGCAAATACACTGGGGGGGCTGTACATAGCTCAGCATTATTTCTGTTTTATGCATCCGGCTACAATGTGAGATACTTTCTGGGAGTTGGGGTCAATGGAATTTGAAGAAAGGAAATCTTCCACATACAATGTTGCAGCATAAGTCTTCGAAGTCACCATCCTGAAAGATATTTGACTTATGAACTTGTTCAGATTTAATAAATCCAGAACTGGTCTAGAGGTCTTTTCTGTGTTTGGAACTAGAAAGAGTTAGTACAAACCTTGACCTCCCTTACTGTTGGGTACCATGTGCGTTACTTTCTTATTAATTATTATTAATAGTTGATTCACCAACTGCAAAGCATGTTTTATTTGATAAGATGGTGAATACGATACAAACCCGTAAATGAGATTTCTGAAGTTCTGCTGCATTGATTGTAAAATACATTAACCTGTAGTTATCTTCTGCCATACCCAAACAAATATGCCGTCTGTGGGTACTAGGAAAGGTGACGGTCTTAGGTTGTACCTGTCTTTCCTGCTAAATTTGGTTCAAGTCCCATTATACTGCTTTTGTTGTCAAAACCATTGAGGAGCTTTTTTTCTATAAGATGTTTTGTTTTATTTATTATGTAACTCTGATGCTGGAATTGTTGTGTCTTTCGGCTTTTCCCGGTTAGGGGTCCCCACAGCTGAACTCTGGTCCACTAATGATTGGCAGTAGATTTTTACGTGCCGAGTTGCCAGCTCTGACATACAACCTTCAATGAAGGTACACCCATTCACGCATGTCTCCACACAGAAGATGCTCTAGCTGAGAATCGAACAGGGCGTCTTACTGTGAGGCGACAATGCCACCGCAGTCCAACTCTGATGCTGAAGAGTAGGAAATACAATTACTTTTTTAAATTACGATCTTGTTTTAAGTGTATTGTCTAAATCAGCAGTAGTATCACCTGGCTGACCAAAAATAAGAAATCTTATGTTAACAAATCATGAAGTAATTTAGTTCTAGCATCATTACACTAAGATGCTGTTCTGAGTCCTACAAGTCTCCTCAAAACTAACCCTGATACAGCTGTCTTTGATGAAGGATCTACAACAGCATGTGCCCATTTCAGTGTGTTAACTATTTATTTTCTCCAGTGTAGCTGCTATTTTTTTTCCTACTGGTAAACATACTCCATTAAAAAGACTGGAAATGTTCTTGAATCTGCAACAAAACTGTGGACTTAAAAACTCTAAGAGAAAAGATACTAAATGTGTATATATTTTGTCGTGTATCTAGGAACCCAGAACCTTTATCAAAAGTTGAATATGCCAGAGTGGCAGCTTTCCTATTTTGGTTAGCTACTTATAAGCAAGAACAATAGAATATGCCTTATGTGAGCTGTACAAATCTTGTCAACATAAGAGGCCTACATTTTTTTCCTTCTCCCTTTCAGGAAGGGTAGAGGATCAGAGCCTTTGAATCTGGGTACTGGCTGCTCTCAAAACATTCTGAAAAGTGTAAAGTGCTGGTACTGTCTATTCTGAATCTGGGAGTCTCACCATCTTCCTACTCATAAGAGAGATTGATGCCTGTTTTTTCACCTTTGTTGACTCTAGCTATCTATCTCAATCTCTTATTTCCTGTTAAACTCTCTACTATTCCTAAAAAAAGCATAAACAGAAACTAATGAAAAAATAAAGTTGATTGTGGTAATCACAAAAAGCAAAGACGTATCACAATCACAGTTTAATATGTTAAGTTTTGACTGTAAATTATTTAAAACAATAATTAATGACTGACAAGCATAAGGCAAAATACAAATGAAATTATTTTGGCTCCAGTGTGGGAAGTGAAGCACTGAGACAGAAAGAAGAACTGTATATGTCTCATAACAATACTGGTTGCGTCACTGCCGCAGTCACAAAATGATGCTTCATGGACCATTAGCAAGAGTCCAGCATAGGCCTTCAGAGGGAGAAGGGCACAGCTAAGATGGATTACCTCGTATGCTATGATTTCCTGTTATAGTGACCCTCTGAAGTGGATCCTCCTGGCTTGCTGATGTTCTCACTCTATTATGGAGAGTAAACACAGTTACCACATGAATGAATATAATTTCTGCTACTTTTATCTGCTGTTCTGTCATATAATGGTGGTCACTGTCCAAAGCTTATGATCACAGGTAAAGGAAGGAACATAAACTGACACTTTCATCTTATGCCAGTTCGTACATCACCTAATCTACTATGACATCTGCAAGGATTGCCATCACTGCACCTACACA
This sequence comes from Protopterus annectens, assembly GCF_019279795.1. Taxonomy (NCBI): domain Eukaryota; kingdom Metazoa; phylum Chordata; order Ceratodontiformes; family Protopteridae; genus Protopterus; species Protopterus annectens. Next base: position 722,335,201 of record NC_056741.1, on the reverse strand, counting down.
GTGGTCAAGCTCCTCTACTTTTACTTATGAAAAAGACCTGTGAGGTAGCCTTTCAATCCTCACCTAGAGAGAGCAATCCACTCTACTTGGAGAAAACCTTTGATTTGGAGGTGCTGATTTTTTATCCCAGTTGCTTCACACAGAGCAGTAAATTGCTACAATGCACACCAGACACCACAATTACATTTTTGGGGTCCGAACCTCATACTAACAAGCCAACACTTTATTCTACTGTCCCATTTATTCCCCTGCGGCCCATTATTTCCCTTAGCATGAAGGATAAATGCACTGGCAGGGTGTCATCATCTTTGCATGGTATTTTTTTTTTAATAGCCTTGTACTTCTTCCTGTGTTCATGGCCACAGATATCCATGGAAGGGCATGCAGTGGAGCAATGGGAAGGGGTAACCCTCATTTCTATGAGTAACAAACCTCATAGGCACTCCCCTCCCCCCTTGTGTCTAGTACCTCTGTACATTCTCTGGTCTCTGACTGGAATTCTAACACAGTCTGCACAACAGAGAAGTGCTTCCACCCTCCAAGAGATGTAAGCAAGCACTGTCTCATCATTCCTCACTTCCCTGCCTAATCCTGCAGCACCCAGGTCGCTAGTGTCATAGTCAATCCTTTATACCATACAGCTGGCCCTCCCCATAGTTACTTGAAACTAAGAAGATATGTTAATCTGCAAACAAATTAGATGCAACCCTTATGCTCAAAACTGGATACTTTCCAGAACTTAGCTTACCCTGTTATGAAAATCATGAACATGGCTTACCTTTGACAAAATCTCACCCAACTTTAAAAGAATCTGACAATTCTGAGAATGTAGGCATAACTGTTATTCCTCAAATACAGAGATTGAACAGCACATAGCATTAGCCCTGGGGCACTATACTGCTGGCACAAACTCCAACTTCACAACATGCAGCTGGGAAACTTGTGATTATCCTCATATCCACTTGAGGTCTCCTCCAGAGCAGATGACAGACCAAACTGTACAAGTCGTCTTCATTATTTTAATTTGTGACAGTAATTTTGAATTGCAATTTTACTGCACCAGTTACTGTCATTAGATTCCTACTACAGAACACTGAACTTGAAAAGCCTGTATCTTTGGAATACCATGCAGTACAACATTTCCTGACTCACTCAATTCTATATTACTGGCTTTGAATTTGATGAACCAGTCCTTTCATAAACAGCAACCTGTCATAACTATTTTAAACAAATGGGTACTTCTGTGTAGCACATTTTCCAGTACATAATAGAGACAGTTGCACTTTTATACATAATTATGTCTGATTTGGCTTAGCTTGCTACCTGCAGCAGTGTCCTTACATAGCAAACCGCATCTCTCATTTTATTTAATTTTTCTTTATTTGTAGTGCTGTGTCCAGCTATATACTCTGCTCTCAGTAGTCTACTGCATATTCCAAAAATATATTATTGGTTGAGAGAGAAGCTCCTTGATGTTATATGTTAAGAAGGCTGTCATTCACTCTGTCAAACTGCTAATCAGTGGAATGAATCATGTTGAAATGCTCACTGTTCCATTCATTACAATTTGAATATTTTAGAAGAATGCAACACTGGATACACAAAGAAAGGGTAAATGTGGGTCTGGGAAATGCTATCAGCCAATCCTGATCTTTTTCTTACTGCATTACCTGCTTTTAAAGCCGGTATTGCATTTGTGGTCAAACCTGAATGCTGTAGCACTCCATGTGCCATTTAAACTGTGCTTGCTATATTGTAGCAAATAATTTACTACAGTTTAACTACGACCAGAGTGCTGTAGTGCTCTGTGCAGGGAGGTATAAACTGTAGCAACTAGGGTTGCCACCTTTTAACAAGGTCAAAGTGGGACATGGGGTGTAGTCAGCAGGACAGGGAGTGTGGCCAATATGCCACTGGCCACACCCCCACCATGACATCACCAGAGGTGTTAAAGGAGACACAGTATTACAGTTATGGGCACAACACTGTGATGTGATTACAGCATACTGAAAACTCACAAACCATTTAAATGAAGTGAAGCATTACTGTTGTTTTCAGTATAATCAAACCACTGTTTTAAGTACTTTACTGCCGTCTCCAAGAACACAGTGAAGTCTCTTTTCAGTTTGTTAGCAGAAGTGCTGTCGAATGTGCCCCAAGTTTCCCTCCAAAGAAAGCACCTTCAGCTCTTGCCTACAGTTTTTGCTTCAGAGAGACCATTACACAAAATGTTTCCATGGCAGTAAGTGCAGATTTGTCTAATGTACTTATATGTTCATTGAAATCCACAAGAACAACACTGAGAAAGTGCAAATAGTACTGGGGCAGCATCGGCAATGCATTCTCACCATACTCATTACCTGAAAAGTGCTGCCATATCTGCCGGGGGTTCTCCTCTTCTCCCTGGGAGAGGAAATAGGATTAGAGCACTGGGAGATTTTTCATTATTATTTCAATGGCTGGCAGTAGTGACAGTCACCTTGTTGGCACATGCCTTAACAGACTTTCAAATTCTATGCCACAAAACTCAAAGAAGTCTTTCAAGTCTCTGGTTCTTGTGGCAAAACCTGAGAAATGTCCAAAAAGTTTCATTACAAATACTTCCACATCATACGGTAGTTGTGCTGCAGCTTTTTTGTCTGCATTGTGAATGATGTGGGCAACACAGTTAGCCTTCTGGAGTGTTGGACACTTTTCTTTTAATCTGGTATACACACCAGATTTCTTCCCATAGTTCACACTGGCATTATCAGCTCATATGCTGAAATTCTGTTCCAGGGCAGGAGTGCCTTTCCATAATGTTCAAAATTTGCTGCGATACAGCCTGTGCAGATTCATCAGGGTCTTCATAGAAGTCCAAGAGGCCAGTCACCACCCTTTCTTCTTTTGAAAAATACCTCATAACAAGTGAAAATAATTTTATGTTCCCCTTGTTGGAAGCATCTGATGAAATTGCAAATTAAGTGCCTGTTTTTTTGAAGGTCATGCAGGAGGCATTCCAATGAGTGCAGTCCCAAAACATTTTCGACTATGGCTTCAGCCTTGGTTCTTCCACAAGATAGTTTCTTTGCAATGTCCGAGTCGCTGTACAACTGGCTGGCCAACTTTACTGCACAGTCCAAACTGTTATAAGAATATTGTGCTTAACAGCATGAAACACCTCAGAGGCTTCTGCTGCAATGATTCTAAGTTCTGGTCCCTCAATGTTTGTGTTCCTTGTCCACTTTGTCATCAGGTGACTGGATTTTGCTTGAAGAATAGCAGTCTTATGTTGTTCAGTTACCTCACGTCATGCAACATCATTTTTTCCACCATGGGTCACTAGAAATTCTTTCTTGCAGTACCTGCAGAATGCTTTTACATCACTGCATCTCTTGATCTAGTCGAATTCCATTTTCCAAACATCCTGCCACTTGCACATTCTCTTGTTGCTGTTTGACTGTGATGAAGCTGCTGCTCCCTTCATTCTTGAATCTGTACCTACCTGATATGTAACATATTTAGCAAAGCTGTGTTAGTAGGGTGCAGTAACATATTGGTGCATGATTGAACTGGCTAGAAACACTGGCACACAAAAGAACTGGCTAGAAAGATTGACACGTGAAATCATTGGTTTGAAAAAGACTAGCACCTGATAATCATAAAAACATTGGCATATGAAACATGAAGCAGTTTAATGTTCTTCTTTGATATAGGTTCATTGAAGACCTGAGAATGAACTGGCCTTGGCTCTAGAAGATTGCCACTGTTAAATTACGTCCCTGATGACCCCATGTGCAAAAATGGGAAAAAAGGGTTTTAGATAGATGGATACAGACACTGGCACTTGAAAGAACTGGCTAGAAAAACACTGGCACTTGAAGGAACTGGCTAGAAAAACACTGGCACTTGAAAGAACTGGCTAGAAAAACACTGGCACTTGAAAGAACTGGCTAGAAAAACACTGGCACTTGAAAGAACTGGCTTGAAAAACACTGGCATATGAAAGAACTGGCTTGAAAAACTTTGGCATATGAAAGACCTGGCTTGAAAAACATTGGCATATGAAAGACCTGGCTTGAAAAACATTGGCATATGAACGACCTGAGGAATGGAGCAGAAGAGAATTAACATTACAAACCATTTGAAAAAGGTAAAATAGTAAATGAGGTAATGTAGGGGGCATTTTGGCCATTGAAAACTTTGACATTAACACAGCTTGTAGAAACCGAAATGCATTTTTATTGTCAAACATGCCCCCCACCCCTCAAGAACATAAAGTTAAACACATTTTCACTGTACCAAAAAGCCACTCTAAAATGAATAAGAATGCACAGCGGCCACCATAGACCCGATTTACCTTTTGACCACAGTACTTAAGAAAAGAAATAAATGTATAGCACTAATTTATACAGCACAATGATCTATTAACAAACAGGCCCAACAGCAGCACTGGGCATAATCGGATTATAATAAAAGCAGTACATTGTAAATTTATTGAAGATATCACTAAAAGCAAAATACAAACTTTGCTACTTATAAAAGCAAACTATCCTGAAACGATGACATGTTTTAGCACAATCCCAAATGCACTGCATTAACATCTGAACATTCTTCTTCTTTTGGCTTTTCCCGGTTAGGGGTCACCACAGCGGATCACCTGTCCGCTCATGATTGACAGTAGAGTTTTACGGTGTCGAGTTGCCAGCCCGGCACCCAACCTTCCACAGAAGGCATGCACTCACACTTAGGGCCAATTTAGAGTCTCCAATCCACCTACAGCATGTCTTTGGGATGTGGAGGAAACATACATATTGAAGATAATGGCTTAAATTATGTAAGGCAGGACTTCAGTTCTTGAGAAAATTTTTTGGGAGTTCCAACACATTACTTGGATCTCCTGGACATACTCACTCAAATAGTTGAGAGTGACTCAAACTGTAAAAGTTATCATGAGAACATATGCTGTTAAATTAAACGTGACTGTTATGCTTGAATTTCCAGAGTACAGAAATACAGCTCTTCATCTCAATTGCCTTTCACCTTCTCTGTTGTTTTATGGAGAACAGAATGTAGCTGCCACTGTCAGTGGACAAATCAACCAAGTCATTATCAATGCTGAGACCTGGAGAGAATGTTCACATTCAGAGCTACAACCAGCAACAGGCATCACAGAATATCCACTACATCAAAGTCTTAGAAGTTCAGAATGAATATGAACTTTTACTTTGTAGGAATAAAAGACACCTGTAGAAAAAAAATTGGGGTTCTTACAGAAAGAATAGTAACCATAGTGGTCCTTCTGTTCTATATGCTGCAGTATTCATGACATGAGGGAATCCGCCTCCAGCTGACTCGTACGTCCGGCCAATATATCAAAGTCTAAATGCTACTGTAAGGTATGTGTGACACCGCACATTAGTTGGCGTACTTCGACCATAAGAGATGTTGAGTATAAGTGGATGTCAGCACGTACCTACCTCATAACTGAATGCCACAAAGCACAAGCCTGATAAAGTGAGAAAACATGTAACCAGGGACCAGGCAAGCATCAGGGGAAGGGGGGAGAGCAATGCTGCAGCATATAAAAGAGAAGGACATAGTACAGTTGTGTATACTTACCATAAATGTAGATGTTCAAGTGTATTCACTGTCGCAGTCATTACACCTGGGCCATCCTGCCAGGGGCAGTCCCCAGTCAGCCTGAACACCAGAGGCCCAGCACCTCAGCGTCGGTCTCTGAATATGCATCCACAAAAAAAAAAAAAAAAAGTATGTAAACATTTTACCTTTTAAAAGTACTTCTTGCAAGAGCAGCTAAAATAAACTACAATGCATGGCAGACCTCATGGACCCCTTTTACCTCAAAACATAGCAATTAAGAGAAATAAAAATAAACTTTTTTAACAGTAATTTACCCAGCACAACGATGCAATAAACAGACCCAAGTAAAAGCAGCACACCCATATTCACATTACAAGCAAAGCAGGACATTTTAACCTTATTAAAGACATCATAAAAACTAAAATGTACACATTTACAACAATAAATGAAAATATTGAAACAGCTTTGCCAAGTTGGCAACATGTACCTACTAGAATAATAAATGCACTTCGTTACCTATTAACATTCCCCCCTCAAAAGGTAGACTTACACCACACGCACATTGACTTGCAAGAACTTACAGGAAAAATTACCCAAACAGTATATCCCAACTTTTTGAAAACAGCATTAAATTGCACACATTTTCACACAAAAAGAGCAAACTATGCTCAAACGTTTTCTATCTGTAAACAGAAAGTACCCTGAAAAAGCTACGACAATAGAAATATATCACACTACATCTCTTTAAGACTGCCCCCCCCACCAGAAATAAACAAAACTTCTATACACGTTCCAGCCTTTAAAAAGTAATGCTTCCAAATCATACCCCAAAAACCACAACTATAATTACATATACACATGCACATAGTTTTTATACCTTTAAAAATACTACTTGAAAATTTCAAAATAACCACTGCACAGATGTAAATACTGCGTACTGCACCCCCATTTACCTCTAAACATTAAAAACTTAAATTTAAATAAAGCACAATATTCCCATTTTAAACTACTACTTGGAAATCCCAAAATTACCACTGCACAGACTTAAATAATGTGTACTGCACCCCCTGTTTACCTCTAAACATCAAAAACTTAAATTTAAAGCACAAAGACTGCAGTGGTGGTGCTGCGGTAGCGTTGTCGCCTCACAGTAAGACGTCCTGCTCGATTCTCAGCTAGAGTGTCTTCTGTGTGGAGACATGCATGAATGGGCATACCTTCGTTGAAGGTTGTGCGTCAGGGCTGGCAACTCGGCACGTAAAAATCTACTGCCAATCATTAGCGGACCGGAGTTCCACTGTGGCGACCCCTAACCGGGAAAAGCCGAAAGACACAACAACAATTCTCATTTTAAATAACTAAAGCCACAATTTACTATGTACTTACCACTATCACTTTTCTTCGCTGGGCTAGCTGGCTTCCTTCCTGCTGGAATGGCTGGCTGGACGACTGGCTCCCTACCTGCTGGACTGGCTGGCTGGCAAAAAATCTCAGTCCTTTAATCAAATTAGCAGCTGTAGAAGCAGTAATACAACACCGGTCTACAGCTACGACCTTTGTAGGGCTCTTACGAGGGGAATTCCAACCTCCTTCAATCCTTGCAGCCAATTGCTGTATGATTTGCACCACCCGGACCTAACAGGGAATACCTCTGCCTGCAGGTCCGGGTTGGTGACGTAACCGCATTGCCGTGGAAAAAACAGAAGTGTTTTCAGCTTTTCCACGGCAGTTCAGCATGTATTGCAAAATGGGACTTTTAAAGTCCCACTGCTTGATAGTGCGGGCAACAGGATGACAAGGCTCAACTTGTGAGTGTCCTGCTGACAACGGGATGGGTGGTAACTGTAGTAGCAACTGTTATATATATTTATTTATTTTAAACTAAAACATGAGTGTTAAATACATTTATTTATTTTAAACTAAAACATGAGTGCCATAGAGCTCCATGTAGGCAAGGTACCTGTAGCAGCTGTTTGCTACATTTGTAGCAAGCAATTTGCTACACTTTAAAAAAGAAAAATGTTTTAAAGTAAAGCATGAGTGCTGTAGTGCTTCATGTAGGCAGGGTATAAACTGTAGCAACTGTTTGTTACATCTGTAGAAAACAGTTTGCTACAGTTTAAAACAAGAAATTATTATTTTTTAAATATAATACGTTGAAGGAGGGTTAAGGGCAGGACACAGAAATGGGACCTGAATGGCTAGGGTAGGAGTTGGGGGGTGTTGTATATCTGGCCACCTGGCTGGTGTGCCAGTAGAAGGAACATCCTTTTATTTTTTTGCTCAATGGAAGAGCTGTGAAGGAGGTTCATATACTGAACTGTAATAATTTGAACTTACAGTGTAGCAATTGGTTTACTACACTGATGTATTTTTTTTTTTTTTTTTTTTTGCTCTTTACTTGAAGAACAGAGGGGGTGGGGAACTGATTCACAGTACTGGCCCAGGGCACTGGTTGAATCAGCTATGCTTCTGGTGAAAGTGTCTAGAAAGGGTTTTTCTCCCGATTTAAATGTCAAGACTCAGAATGCTGAAAAAATGACTGAATATACACGCCACAAAGTGAATTTCAAACATCACTCTTCTCCTTTGCCATAAGAGAAACATGGCTAAAACCAAAAATAAGTGATGAATTCTTAACACCAGATTATAACATATTCTGGTACTTACATATTATTGCAATCACATTTGGCTCATTTTCGCAACAGAAAAGAAATCCTACATTTGTAAACAAGTTAAGGAAGCCATAAAATAAAACTTCATTGGACAACAGTGACACTTTCACAGAAAATAAATAAAAAAAAATCTGGGAAATTTATGTCATTGTGTCACTTTTCTCCATGGCTCTTTGCTGACAAAGGAAAAGTCTGCCCTCCAACCTATAACGTGAACAAAAGGGATCCTGGGTTGGGGTGGGATTTTCTGAGGGGCATGGAGCTGCTTTTCTTAGTCACAGCTACTTCCTGGTAGGCCTCTGGGATAGGGACCCATCAGGCCTAGTTTAGGATGGGCTTTCCATTTCCTGGGATATTTATCTTTTTAGGGCCTTCTGCTCTTGAATTTGGATTGAGAGGCAGGAAAGGACCACATCCTAGCAGGATAGTTTCTGCTTAATCTTAGCATTTGAATGTGTAGAAGGTATTTGACTACACAGTCTTTTCCTTTTCCTGCAGTGTCTTGAATACACTTTGGGCTTAGGGTCCAAAGAGGGTAATTCTTGTCAAAAGGGTATCAAGGATTTCTGCTTTTACATGGTCACGAAGAAGCTGCTCCCTACGCCAGGCATGCCACCTGATGACCAACTCTAAAGCAGCTGCCCTGCTTTATGCTTCCAGAGTATCAACACTACATTTCAGAAAATGCTGTGCAAACTGGGAAGTGGTGCTGCAGAGATCCAGCAACTTTTTTTTAGAGAGCCTTGTCTTCTGTCCCCTCTAGATTTCTCTTCATTTGGTCCCCAGTTTAAGACTTTTATGGCTAAATTATTCTTGGAAGTGTAGTCTTTGGCTCCCTTGGATCCCAAGGAGACCATCCCAGGATTCCTATACTGGTGCCTGTGGGAGTCTAGGTCTCAAAAGAGCTGGTCAGGTTTTCTGGGGCCAGGAAACTGCCAGTCAGGTTGCAGGGACGTGTCCTGGATTACATCATCCACTACTTCCAAAACTGGAGAAATAGAAAGGGTCTTGTACTCAAACAAGCCAAGAAATTGCTTGATTCTCTTCTTGGACTGAGGGTAATCATGAGCCTCTCAACTGAAAGACTCTTTAATCTTGTACAGAGTGTTTCTAAAAGAGAGGTCCTCAGGTGGATATGACTGAGAAAAGACGTATCCTCTTGACTCAAAGTTAGCGTATGTTCCTGTGGAAAGTTTGTCAACATATGCCAGCTGGGTCTTCATCTTAGTCATAGGAATCTGAGGACTACTGGGGTAAAAGATTCCTTTTTATTTTAGGGGGAGAGATTCTTGTAGTAGGTGCTTATCAGGACTCAGCTGCCTAGACCCCATAAATTCCATGAGGTCTTCATCTAATCTAAGTCTTGCAGGTAGGCCTGGGACAAGCCAACAACAGATTTCGTAGGTTTGGTCTTCAGCCTAATCCTGGTGTGCCATCCGCTGGGGTAGGCAGAGGCTGTAGGCAAGAGGTCACAACCCAGATCTGGTTTCCATGATCTCTTCATGAACAGTTATGTGGGGATAATGCCCTCCCTCCCTCAGTAATCAAGATTCAGGTATCAAAAGCCAGTGCCTGCCAAGTGGCTCCAGATCCTTTAGTTCACTGGAACACTCAACCTGACTGGACACTAATGCTATGTTGGCCTTTAAAGGGGTCACATCAGAGGCCTTGGCAGCATGCTTGATTGATGGAGGGGGCTGGAAAGGCACCTCTCCTCCCTCAACAATCTTCAGCTTGGGATGGCTACCAGAAACAAATATGCTGTTGTCAGTCTCTCTAACTACCTTGTCTTTCAGATACTTCTCCCTCCTGTTATACAGACTTACTGAGGAACTGGAGGATGCCGTGGCATGTGAAAACAACTGACATTATTTTGTTTTCTAAATGTTTTTGCAGGGATTTGGCCCTATACGTGATTGTCCTAGAGTTACATTCGAAGTACTGGGGATGTCAGCTGATTTGTTCCTTATGTGCCACCGGACTGTGAAGATGTTCTAATGTCAGTGTAAAGTTTATGGGAAAGAAAGTCATACTCTTGACCCAGGCAGAACAAACAAACAAATAGAGTGAACGTTCTTGTAGGAGATTTGCTTTCCATACTCTAGACAAATATTGGACTTAACTGACAACTTAACTCCAAGTTACAAGCAAAAAGCAGCACAAGTAAACAGAAGTTCCCAATGGGTACTTAGCTTTGTTGCTCTATCTCCGACTCAGATTGACCAATGTCCTAATGATGCTAGGTGCTTTGGACTCCAATGGCAAGAAAGAACTGAAGAAATTGCACTGGTTGACAACCCTTTATACACTGACATCCTGATAATGAATGGGATGGCATCTGCCTGGCCTGGGGGAAGGGATCAAGTCTCTGGTATTCAGGATGTCCACAGGCTTCCAAGGTGGGAAATCCTGCAGGTTATTAGTATAACAATGAAGCATGATGGACATCTTCATGGAATATAAATAAGCCATAAAAACACTATGTGGTGCCAGGTTAAAAAGTTTATATGGACTTGATGATGGAGATGTCCAGGAGTACATAAAACATGGCATAATGCTTAAGGTTACCTCATAGATACAAAGTACAGGGTTTGATTCCGACCTGTGGTTATTGGCTGGACTTGTAATACTCTGTAGACTGATAGCCTGGTATTTAATGTATGAACCCTCCTCTCAACTATATCCTTATAACGGGAGAGTTCGCCTTTCACTGCCCACTATCACCTTTAGTATGATGAATGTCTACATCATATTCTTTGTTCTTACGTTTTTACAAATAAGATATTTAAAGCACCTCTAGCATTTTATTTCAGCCTGGAATGGATACCCCCCAAAAAAATCTTAGTAGCTTTCCTCTGTATCTCTTTCAGTAGCCGAAAATCTTCCTTTCAGTACAGCCCCCAGAAATGCACATAGTGCTCTTTTTGTTGTTGTTGTTGTTGTGTCTTTTGGCTTTTCCCAGTTAGGGGTCGCCAAAGCAGAACTTCGGTCCGCTAATGATTGGCAGTAGATTTTTACATGCTGAGTTGCCAGCCCTGACGCACAACCTTCAATGAAGATATGCCCATTCACACATGTCTCCACACAGAAGATGCTCTAACTGAGAATCGAACAGGACGTCTTACTGTGAGGCGACAATGCTACCGCAGCAGCACCACCACAGTAAATGCACATAGTGCTCTAACTGAAGTTATATGAATGTATGGCACAATGACAGAATTGATTCCCACCCCCTTCCTTTGACTCGTTGAACCCTACCTGTTATTAGCCTTTGTTGCCACTCTCATCAGTCTAAGATCATTCACCTCATCTGATTTTCCAGTTGGTACATCCTTCCAGGATTCCTTAATCTACAGTGCATGTTTTGTACTTTTTGTGTGGCAGCTCAGCTGACAGTTCTCAGAACATCCCATCAAATTACCAAGAATTTTGTGTAGCTCTCCATTCTCCCTCTCCTTTCCCACAGCAAACCCCATCCTGATGCCATCTGCAAATGATGCTCACCTGACATTTCTGACAGTTTATTCACCTGGTGATTTTAAAAATGAAAATCTTCAAAGATCTGAGCACAATATAGTACCTATCATGTCTCACTAGTCATCAGCCTTGATTCTGCTCCATACACAATGACAGGTGACTTCTACCAACTCAGTAATATCTCTCTATTCTTATTTGTTCTTGCTTCACTCACTGCCTCACAATAAACTGGAAGATTTATAGCTGATGACAGCCACTGATTCCATCATCCAGATCACTTTAACCAAGTTACAATGCTAGCTTAGGCTTAAGTGGCAAGACCTACACTCATTGAAGGAAAATTCAGTGGATATAAAAAGTGTACACACCCCTGTTAAAATGCCAGGTTTTTGTGATATAAAATATGAGACCACAATAAATCATTTCAAAACTTTTTCCACCTTTAATGTGACCTATAACCTGTACAATTCAATTGAAAAACAAATCTGTTAGGGAAACAATATAAAAAATAAAAAACTTACAATAAGCTGGTTGTATAAGTGTGCACACCCTAAAACTAATACTTTGTTGAAGCACCTTTTGATTTAATTACAGAATTCAGTCTTCTTGGTACACACCGGCGATCAATTAGAGAGACTCTGATTAACCCCAAATAAAGTTCAGCTGTCCTAGTAGGATTTTCCTGACATTTACTCAGTTGCCTGCCACAGCAAAAGCCATGGTTCACAGAGAGCTTACAAAGCATCAAAGGGATCTCATTGTTGAAAGGTATCAGTCAGGAGAATGGTGCAAACAAATTTCCACACCATTAGATATACCATGGAACACAGTGAAGGCAGTCATCAAAAAGTGGAGAAAATATGGAACAGTGACACAGTGACATTGCAAAGAACTCGACGTCCCTCCAAAATTGATGAAAAGACAAGATGAAAACTGGTCAGGGAGGCTGCTAAGAGACCTACAGCAACACTGAAGGAGCTGCAGGAATTTCTGGCAAGTACTAGTTGTGTACTACATGTGACAACCATCTCCCATATTCTCCATATCTGGGCAATGAGGTAGGGTTGCAAGACGGAAGCCTTTTCTTACATAGAAAAACATCCAAGCCCAGCTAAAATTTGCAAAATGATACATCTGGTCTCCCAAAACATGGGGAAAATGTGTTATGGTCTAATGAGACCATGGTTGAAATTTTTGGCCACAATTCCAAATGGTACGTTTGGCTCAAAAACACTATGCATCACCAAAAGAACACCATCCCCAAGGTGAAGCATGATGGTGGCAGTATCATGCTTTGGGGGTGCTTTGGGGTTGCTTTTCTTCAGCTGGAATTGAGTCAACGTGGAAAGAATTATGAACAGTTCCAAATACCAATCACTTTTGGCCCAAACCCTTCAGGCATCTGCTAGAAAGCTGAATATGAAGAGAAATTTCACCTTTCAATATGACAATGACCCCAAACATACATCCAAATCAACAAAAGTATGGCTTCACCAGAAGAAAAATTAAAGTTTTGGAATGGCCCAGCCTGAGCTCAGACTTAAATCCAGTAGAAAATCTCTGGGGTGACCTGAAATAGGGCTGTGCACAAGAGATGCCCTCGCAATCTGACAGATTTGGCACACTTTTGCAAGGAAGAGTGGGCAAATACTGCCAAGTCAAGATGTGCCATGCTGATAGACTCCAACCCAAGAAGACCAAATGCTGTAATTAAATCAAAAGTTGCTTCAACAAAATATTAGTTTAAGGGTGTGCACACTTATGCAACCAGCTTATTGTACTTTTTATATTTTTCCTCTGTTTGGTTTTTAATTGAACTGTACATGTTACAGGTCACATTAAAGGTGGGAATGTTTTGAAATGATTTACTGTGGTCTCATTCTTTTATATCACAAAAACCTGGCATTTTAACAGGGATGTGTACACTTTTTATATCCATGGTAGGTATACTTCCAACAGGAAGGACACCAACCTTTAAGAACATCTATGTTAGCCTGTTTTTATTATTAATGCATGAATAACTGGCACAGAGTTAGAAAGATCTTTCAAAATAACTTTTGGAAAGCAGTAACATGTCAGCCCCTCATTTAAATGGGAACTGCTCTTTGTGTAATGACTTAACAGACTGAACAAAGCAGTTAACGGTTAATCCAACATTCTTGTTACTTCCTTAAGGAACTATAGGTAAAATTCATCCAGGGACTGTAACTCATTATCCTCTGGAACTTGTAATTTCTCCAACATTTTGACCTTTTGTAGCCACACTAGTTGAAATCATGGTCATAAAATGCATAAACTACCATTAGTGTTTCTGAACTTCAGGTTAGCAAGACTTCTTTGGTGGAAGATGCAATGCCCCCCCCCCCCCCAAAATCAGGACCACTTTCCCCTGAAGGCTCACTGAACATCTCTATCCTGATGACCTGCATCGACTTATGAAACCAGCCTGGTGATATGACAGGAGGTGAAAGCACCCAGAACTGTATGCTCTTTATACGATTAAGCAGGTGCAACTTTGACAAATGCAACAAATTTACTGTCTAGAATTTAGAAGTGCCTGGCTTCCTCTTCAGTCATGTGTTATGCAACAGACAAGAGCAAAAGTGATCACTTCTGCTAAAGAACTTCAGTCCTGCCAGATTTATAAAGAAAATTGCTTTTTTGACAGCAGTCATTCAAACCATCTTTTAACTTCAGGAATAGTTATAAAATTTTTCATACATCTGTACTCCTTCCACAGATGCAAAATAGTACCATTTCATTTGCTGTCAAAATTGTTCATCATCAAATATGTTGATTACCCAGATAGGGAGAAATAGTGGACCTAAAAGACCTCTCAGTTTTAGCTCGAGGCCACTTAGTAGACATTTATATAATCAACTACAAACTACCATGACCTATATATATCCCTTGTATTATAATCCTTTGTACTGATTTAAGAATATCTGCAACATAGATAAAGGAGATTAATAAAATGGATTCCATCTAAAAAAAAACAGTGAGTCCAATACATCTCATCAAAATGTAAACAGTGATTGGCTTTTGTTCTTGTTGGCTTGCCTGAAGATACATTGCTAGGCAGGGAACAGCCTAGGAAACTTCAGAACACAGGAACAAGTTATTAATTACATTTCCATTAGAAACAAACAGGCATGATAGTCAATGGCCATGCAACAGAGATACACTTGAGTAATAGCTGTAAGTGGTATTGCCATAAATACTGTGAATAGCTGATACTTCTCTGAACATTCCATCAAATTACCCAGAATATCCTATAGCTCTCTGTTCCCCAACCATTTCCACAGCAAACCCCATGCTGATGCCATGTGCAAGCCACTGAACAGTGCACTGCAACACAGAGCTGCAAGATGGTACCTATATAGAATGTGCCAAAGGGAATGCAGGCAAGGTAAACATAACCACAAAGCTGAAGAGAGAAATGCCATAGCTAATAAATGAAGGAAGGGTATGCCTTCAACACTGACAGAATATATGAGAGCTACATTTACTGGAGTTGAGAAGAAGCAATTTTAGTGCCAAGGATGAGCAATCATGTTCTTGGAAGCTAAGAAGGAGGAACTATTGAAGACTAATCTACATCATAATGCCCCGAGTACAGCAAGTCAGCAAATTAATCTGCAGCTTAAACAAGAAGACAGCACATTATCAGGACAACCTTGGCACAATAGTATAGTGGTATAGCTAACATTAGAATTGTGCCAAAGCCACATGACAGGACATATATGGAGAAAAATCAATATCCCAAGACATACACCTCTCACTGAAGTGTGTTATCATGATGGACATAAAGTTCAAAACATCAGAGCCCAAGCTGCACTATATGTCTGTGGACAAATAAAGAAATGCAAAGTCATAATCATCACTTGCTACAGCTAGTCTGACCTAGTAGTAGTAACTGTTGACTGACAGATTGTACCTTCCTCACCTGAGGAATCATCCATCAGATTTATATACTGCATTGCAGGGTGAAGTTCACTTAAAGCAGTCAATTCACCCCTTTTGTACACACACTAATGGCAAGTAAAAATAAATAAAACATACAAAACCCTACTTGGTGCCATGAAAGATGTGGCAGCAGTAGGGGGTGCACAACTGGTGCTCATCATCATCACACCTGATTTCTATTGTCCGCAGGGCACATCTCTAATAGTTTGCCAATCTTATGGAGGGTGATACAACAGCAGCAGCCCAGGTTCCTAGGTGTATACAAGGCTAATGACCTCTAGGGCCCTGATAAGCCTATTCATGAAACCCAAATGAGACCTACAAATTTAATTTATATGGGGAGGAGATTTACTGACTGCCTCTGTCCATCAGAGACATAGGTGCCAGACCAGGGGTGAACTTCTGATTACCCATCTATTGTTCCAAGTTTCGCTTAAATAGGGATAAGAAGGAACTTTGCTTCACATGGGACCCTGTTCCAGAGAATGGGAATTCTCTGAGAAATATACCTGTCTCTCTAACATGTCCTATTTATGTTGCAAACAAAATTTAGGTTTTGTAATCTAGTAGTTCTGATGCTGCTTGTTTTGTGGATGTACACAATTGTCATCAAAACAGGGCCCAGCAATGCCTAGTATGCTAATCAAAGATCACCTCTAAGAAGTCTGTATGATACCGAGCAAAGAGACAGGGCTTTGAGACAGTCAGTGCAGGACATTGTGTTTACCCCCTGTATTCTTTTTATAAGGAACCTTTGTGGATGTTCCAGTTGCTGCATGTATCTGATCAGGTACATACCAAAGGGGGCATTATACTCTATGATGGGTCATCATGTACAGTGGTATGTTGGTCAGGTACATACCGAAGGGGGCATTATACTGTACAATGGGTCTGATGAGGGTCAAGTACAGTGGTACGAAGATCTCTCTGGAGCTAGATGCCAAGTCCTTCCTTACAAGTCGAGCAACATAGAAACATTTTCTTACTACCTCAGACACATGTTGGCCGAAGGCTAGGTTACTATCTACAAGAGTTCCCAGATCCCTGACTAGTAAATCAAGTTTTAGGGGTATTTTATTGATGTCATAGTTACATGGGATGGCCAGCTTCTGAAAAGGTACTATAATCCACTTTCTGGTACTTAGTTTTAAGCCATGGCTTTGGCACCAAGGGTTTTTCTGTGTTAGACCTTCCTGAAAGGTAGTCACATCTTAGGGGGATTGAATGACTGCTCCCAGTTTGCAATCATCTGCAAACGTGGCTAGCCAGAAGCCTTTGACATTGGCTTTGACATCCAAAAAGTGGATGCCAAAGAGGAATGGACCTAGCACAGGGCCTTGGGGGACTCCACTGGTGGCCGGCCTCTTTGTGGAGGTGGCTTCACTGATTCTACCATCCTGGGTCCTATCAGTGAACCAGCTAGCTATCTAGTGTGTTATAAAGGGATTTATACCTAGTTCCATAAGTTTGTTGACAATGCCTGAGTGGGATATTGTATCATATGCTTGAACCAGATCTAGGTAAGCAGTTATGCATCATTTCCCCTCATTCATTGCCTTAGTGACCTTTCAAAGAATTCCACCAGATTCAGCAAGCATGACCTTCTTTTGACAAAGCCAAACTGGGATAGATCCAGTGTCTGGAGGTTTCCTACATCCTTGATGATAATTTCTATGATAATTATTTCCATGGCTTTGCAAATAAGACTAGTCAGACTAATGGGTCTGTAGTTTCCAAGATCTGTTGAAGTTCCTCTCTTATGAAGGGGGATGACCATCGCATTCTTCCATTCATGTGGCACAAAGTTTGTTTTAAAACTATAGTTACATAATGACACCAGGGATCCTGATAAATCATATTTTAGACTGTTCAGGAGGCATCCGGGGATGTTATCGGGGTACACCGAGGCTGTGTTCTTGGCTTTAACGAATACAACCAGTACATGCTCCCTACTTATAGCTGGAGGAGTTACGTTTGAGGGTATTTTTTGTGGGTGAGATGGGGAAACGGAAGTGAATTTGTCTCGTAACAGGTTTGCTATACATCACCAGGCTTGGTGAATGTGGCACCACTGACCACCAGTTAAGCACATTGCTGTGTGCTACTCTTGAGGGTTTCTGACACAGCTGAAGAATACCTTATGGTTTTCTTTCACCTGGGAGGCTATCTTAATGTCAAAGTTGGCTATTTAATTTGATGAAAGAGTTTTTATCTTTATGGGAATTAGCCTTCCATATTTTGCCATAATTTGTTTTTCTTTTGTTGTATATACTGTTGAATTTGGGATGCCACCAGGGTGGTTTGTTCCTGGGGCTAGTCCTGGGCTTACTTCTGGTAGGTACAGCAGCTTCTATGCAGCCACTGACATGGCTATACAGAGTTTATGAGACCTATTCAGCATAGGCTGCTGTGTTCTCAGGGTTTAAAGGGGCATCACATTTTGACAAACCTTCACTTGATAAAAGGTCATTTGGCTTGAAATTGTTCCTGTTACTGGTTTTAAAGGGATTATGGAGTTGATTTTGACTTTGAAGTATCCCACTTTCTGGTCAAATCTTACCAGGGGGCCAAGACATGGGTGTGGGGGGGGGGGAGTGGCAGTGCAGCACTTTCCTATATTTATGAGCATGAGATCCAGTATGTTTTTACTAGGTATATTCACTATCTAGTCAAGGGTTATGAAGTCCAGGAATCTCTGTGGCTATAGATTTGAGGCCATGTGGGATTCCTCATCTGTAATATAACAAGGTAATTAAAGTCTCAAAGCTGTAGTATGTTAGGCTGGATGGTAAATGCCTTCAGTAGGTCGAAGTATGCATTGCTAGCTTCTTGGGACATGGAGTGTGACCTACAACAGTCTAGGATATGGTGCAGAATTTTGTCTATTGATCTACATGTGATTTTGTCTAGGGATCTGCATGTGGAGGGAAAAAATGAATTATTGCTTATAGGTCCTGTAGGATGAAACATGCCACATACCTGAAGTACCAGTTACAAGTCAGGCAGTTGTGGAATCAAAGCTGTCTCCCACCACGTGAGATCAAGAAAGTCAGACATCCATGAAAGACTTTTTGAATAGTTTAGTTTATCTATGTCATTCAATTTTTTTCCAAAATTCTGGGACTTGCAATTAAGAGTGGGTGCGGAAACACTCTGAAGAGAGATGACAAAATTGGAGCAATGGTCAGGTTTGTTAGTTAAAATTCACTGTAAATTACTATAGCCAAAAGAAAAATTCAGGAACTATAGAAGGGGATGGGTAACTTGAAAACAAAAAAGATACAGGACTTGCAGACCATAATTCAGATGAGTAAGAAATGCAAAAAGAAAAGTATTAAGGTAAGCAGAAGTAATACATGGTAGTACCTGAATGGGTTTCTTTTATACAGGCAAACAGAACTAATCTAGAGCACTGTGTGCAGTTCAATGGAGTCTCATCTCTACAGATTTGCAAATAAGTACAGTTCCATGTAACAGCACCAATTCATATCACATTTTCTGGATGTTAGTCTAATGTAACTGTATCAATCAGAACCACTATCTGGTAAATGTACAGATGCACTCCAATTGTATGCATAATTTATTTGTCTATCCATGCATATGCCACTGTGTTTCTAATGTACATACTGTAGAGAGGATATTTTAATTTTTACTACTTGTGATATGCAGTTATGACCTTACACTCAGTATGCAAACAAGTACTGCATTAAAATGCCCAACACCCACAAGATGACTGCAGCTCTGGAGTTTTTACACTTAGTGGGGTAAGTCCAACTTAATGCTGAGGGAAACAAGGAAGCTTTAAGGAAATCCTTCAGTCAAAATTATTAGGCATATTGGTGCAGTACATGTAAGCAGACTGCCGTCAAGTATAAACATACATGGACTTGGACAAATGCTTGAGCTGAATGAAATGCATTATATGGTTCGTGTGGAATACTATGCTTCCCTGCTATTCAATTCAGGTTATACATGTCATTATAAGTAATGATAAAAAAAAAAGACAATGAAAAGTCGTATGACACATTTAATAGAAATACAACATTAAAATATTTTTCACCTGGTGTTTATAATCAGGGCTGTCCAGCAATAATGGAAAACACAAAACAACACTGTGCAGTCACATACAGCAAGGGTTCATTCTTCAGATGGTAATTAAGCAGCTGAAGCTAACATACTTTTCTGGTAAAGGCCCTGACTTTCTACTGATTTTATCAGAAATAGCTTTAGTCTTTGAATGTACCTCTAGTTATGCTGAAGGGGGAGTTACTTTTTCAGAGACGTTTGACCCATTATGAATGTCTTAGTCTATGTCCTCTCAAAGTGATGGAAACCCAAATCCAGGTATAAAACTGTCACAATGTTAAGCCACTTTTAATGTCTATAAACAGTTTTCAGTTTTCAAGAGATAACAGCAGCATTTGTGTACCATGAGAACATTTCCGGTATAAGTTTTGAAGAACTTTAGATGTCTAGCTGTCAAATTCATCACTCTCTTGGGGGCCTCTTAAGTTCTCAGAAGATGAATCAAAGTCTGTAAAAGTGAACATAGGAATACAGTTAATATTTTTATTATGCTATGCAATTTTTGAAAGCTTTGTATTTGCCCGTTAAGCAACCCCCCACGCAAGCACATTTGTGAATGCCATACATACATCCTTGCATAGCTCCGTAAAGAAAGCAATCAGTAAAAGATCAAAACAAGTTCTATCTATTTTCAGAACCAAGAAGAAATGCAAGATCACAATTTGAAAAAGCCAGATATTTGGCATTTCATCATCATCATCATCAATTGCCCTTTTCCCATTTTCTACATGGGTTGGGGTGTCGTGTCAACTGTCGCCATCTCTCTTGATTCAGTGAGACTATCCTACCTTCTTTGACAGTCGTGTCTGACTGTTGCAGGTCTTCTCTCACACAATCCATCCATTTCTCTGATGGATGCCCTTGTTTCACATCGCCTTTTTCCTGTCTGTTCAAAAACTTCTTCACCAGATTGTCTTGTGCTTTTCTGCACATATGCCTGAACTACTATAATCTGTTCCTTTTGACCTTCTCTGCAATTGGAACTACTTTATCTTCTGCACTTGTGTCTTCATTTCTTCATCTGTTCCACAGGGTGTATCCTACCACCCATTTCAAGCACTCCATCTTCATCACCTCTAGTTTTCTAGTTTCCTCAACTGCTTTGCCTTTACAGCCCAGATTTTTGTACCATACAGCAGTACTGGTCACACCTCTGTTTTGTACACCTTAATTTTCAGCTTCTTTGTCATTCTTTTTCTGTCATACACTGTCACTGACACACAGCCCCTTTGATTCTAGGTTTGACCTCCTCATTCAGACTTCCTTTCTCCTTGACCACTCCTCCCAGATACTTGAAGCTGTTAATTTGTTCCACTATTCTCCCTTATATCTCACTTCTCAACTTCTCTTTACCCCTTTTTAAGTGCAACCTGGATAACTGGATGGGAAATAGAAAACACATCCCAGGGATTCCACCCGTGTCCCTGCTGGATATGGGAATTGGGTGCTGATTTGTCTAAACATGGGCTAAACTTTTATAGGCTTATGGGCCAATAGCCTAGTAACCTTCTATGATTCAGAATCCCCCATTTGTTGTGGTTACAACTGTCTTATCTGTACTCAGTTGTATCCCACATGCCTTCAGTTTTGCATTCCATTCCCCTATCCTTTTCTGAAGTTCTTGCTCAGAGTTTGCCTGTAATGCCAATTCATCTGTGTACAGCAACTTTGTTGATCTGTCCCCTCTGACATATTTGCTAATGTAGTCCATCACCAGTATGAACAACAGTGGGCTCAGAACTGAACCATAATGCACAACCACTCCCACTGGAAATCCCTCTGAGTCTGAAACTGTACTTGAGTGATTGGGTCCTTGTACATAGCCTGTACTAATTCTACCAATTTTCTGGGACTTTAAACCACTGCAGGATTCCTCAAATCAGCTTTCTTGGGAACCTTGTTATATGCTTTCTCCAAGTTGGGGAATGCCCATTTGGACTCTTTCCCCATCTCTACCTTCCTCTCAGCTATCTGTCTCACTGCAAACATTGGGTTTACTGTGCTACATCCTGATCTAAATCTGAACTGCTCATCTCCCATCTTACTTTCTAATACTCTGTTTATTGCCTCTCTAGAACTTTCATGCAGTATGACAAGAGTTTGATACCTCTGTACTACTCACATTTGTGGTTATCCCTTTCTTTTTGTACGCTGGCACTAATATGCTTGTTCTCCAGTCATGTGATATATGCCTTGCTTTCCATACGGCTATGAGTACCCTCAGGAGCTATTTCTCCCCTATTTACCCAGCATCCTGATCATATCTGCTGTGACCTTATCTGAGCCTACTGTTTTCCCTGACTTCATCTCCTTAATACTGTTCTTACTTCTTGTAGGGTGAGCTCCTATTTTTCTTTCTTCATAGGCTATATCTAGGCAGTACAGCTTCTGCAGAGTTTCCTTCACACAGAAGCTGCTGGAAGTACTTCTTCTATTTGCCTTTCATTCATGTGGACTGGTGAGTAGGTTGTTGCTGGCATCCCTTATGAAGGGTGTCTAACAATCTTCTTTATCTTTTTGTCTTTGCCTTGCAATCCAATAGAGTTTTTTTTGTGCCATCTACTCAGTCACTTTTCAGAAGCTGGTAGAGTTCCTCTGATGCCTTGTTTTTTGCTACTGCAGTACTTCTCTTTGCCTCTTTGTTAGCCAACCAGTATTCCTTCTTAGCCTGGTACTTCACTTCTAGCTAAGAAAACGTAGTATGCTGAAGATAATCCAAAAAAACACACGGAATGTTGAGTAAAACACTTTATAAAACTTATGAGACGCAAAGCTTTCGGGAAGAACCCTTTCTCAATACTGAATACATACATACAAAAAAGCATCTGCTTATATACAAGCCCAAAGTCACATGACCACAGCCAAAATCAGGTGACAAATTCAAAAAATATAAGACATAAAAAACATCATAATCTAATAAATAAAAAAATAAAATAATAAAAAAATATATAAAGACATAAAACTTACAATACTACTTATTTCAAATTACACTGTAATCTAACAAGAATAGGTTTAATACCGACAGTACTGTTAATGCCAGGAGGGCTGTCAGCCCACAAACGCACAATCCATTGATCTTCCTTAGTTTCAAGGTAGTTATTAATGTCACCACACCGCATTAAAGGAACCACTGAATCTATGACCCTGAATTTAAATTCATGCATATTCCCACTAGACTCTATATGCTTAAATAAAGCATTATTGGCATAGTGTCTCCTTATTTCTGATTTATGCTCAATGATCCTGTCTTTGAGTCTACGCAAGGTTTTACCAATGTAGTAAGAAGAACATGCAACGCAAGTTGCCATGTATACTACATTGGTAGAGGTGCAGGTGGCTCTAAGATTAAATTTATATACATGTTTCATTTTTGGATGAATATATGTATCAGAGCCCAAATTGTCAATTAAATCAGAGCAACAAGAACAATTATGACACTTAAAAGTACCAAAGTGAGAATTAGAGCATATTGGTCTATCAAAAGAGGGAATAGAAGGGGGGCAAAAATCCTTATAGCATAACATGCTTTTAAGGTTTCTCATGTTTCTATAACTAAAAAATGGTTTATCACCTAGTATTTTTAGAATGTCAGGAGATGACATTAAAACAGGCCAATATTTGTGTATTATTCGTTTAACAAGAGCAATTTTGTTACCAAAACCGGTAACATACCTATATTTATTACATATGGTAGTATTTTGTGTTGTAACCTCCTGAATATCACTTCCTACATGTTGTATGTTCCTAAAATAGGGTGGATACAGAGAACATCTATTACAAAGAACATGATCTTTAAGTTCCATCAGAATAATGTCATCATAACCACAATCAATAAAATCCCGATACATTTCAGATATCTGTACATTAAATATAGCATCATCAGTGTTAAGCCTACTAGCTCTAATGAACTGGGATTTAACTACGCCCCGGAAGACATGTGGGGCATGCATACTGTTAGCATGTATATATCTTCCAATATGTGTCTGTTTTTTTATAGATGGTGGTGTTAAGGGATCCATTACTTAAAAAGATCTTAACATCCAAAAATGAAGCCTCATTACTAGTTATAGTTGATTTAAATTTTAAAAAAGAAGTAGTGGCATTTAGACCTAATATATACTGTTCTAAGCTAGTAATGGAACCTTTCCAAATTAAGAAACAGTCATCAATAAAACGTTGATAAAATACAATATGTGTATCCAAAAAATTATTCCCATCATGTAGGTTTTGCAGTTCCCACTGATATAACACTAGATTGGCATACGTATTGGCCACAGGGGTGCCCATTGCAACTCCATTGACCTGTAGATATGGTTGTTGATTGAAAATAAACACATTATTGTTAAGTACTAAATCCAAAAGAAAACATGTATTTTGTACAAAATCAGTGGTTAGGAATTTATCAGCTGTTAGGAATTCCCTGATAGACTCTACACCATATAAATTAGGAATAACGGTGAATAATGAAACAATATCTAAAGTGACAGATATTCATCCATATTACGTAGATCAGTGTTAGAAAAATACCAAGTAGACAGTTTAGTTAGAAAATCACCAGTATCCTTAAGAACAAAGTTACATTTCTCCAGGAATGGAAATAATTGTTTTTGAAGGTACATTGATATAGGTTCAGTGACCCATCCATTGCCGGAGACAATGGGCCTCATTGGAGGGTCCAACAAACATTTATGTATTTTTGGAAGTCCATATAGTTGTGGTATAGTTGGACATGGTACAGAGAAGAAATGAAATAATTCCAAATCAATGCTATTATTTAGTTGTAAATCATAAATGCAAAGATTAACATTAGTGATGTGTTTTTTAACATTAAGTAAGTTAATCTTTTTAAAGGCCAAAGGATCTGTAAGCAACTTATCTACTGATAGATTATAACAAGCCCTATCCATAATAACGATAATGCCACCCTTATCAGCCTGTTTAATAATGATATTATCATTATGTTTTAGATATTCCAAAGCTAAATATTGTTCATAATTCAAGTTGTAGCTCAATGCCATACCATGAGCATTATATTGTGCCCTAAAATCAGCTTCACAGACATCACGGAAAGCAACCGTAATAGGTACATTCAAAGGAATAAAAGTACTTCGCTTTTTACAAAAACTGTTAGAGTCAGCATTATTACTAAATAACAATTTCAAATTCAGAGTTCTCACAAGCATTTTTAGGTCAGTTATAATATTAACTAGATCCAAGTTCCCAACTGGTATAAAATTTAAGCCACTGGGCAAAAGAGATAAATGAGAGTCAGTCAAAACAAAAGAAGAAAGATTTAGGACTCCTCTTACTATCTGTGAGCATTCTTGCCTTGTCTCATGGGGCTGTCGTTCTTCCGTTTCGCCAAACCCGTTTGATATCTCGTAAGAGAAGATTCTCTTTGCTTTGAATGTTCCTGTATGCGTTCCGGCTTGTCTAGCTGAAAACGCTTCTCTGAAAAATTTAAAGTTGATTGATGCACTTTTTTAGCTGCTGATTGTGCGTCCATTGTCGAAACCGAGGGATTAGCTGGAGTCTCTTTTGTAGGCGCCATTGTAGCGTCATCATTGGTGGGAGTGACTACAACCTCAGCAGGAGTTAAAGCAATACTATCCCTTTTTGAAGAACCAACACCAGAGTCCAAATTCAAATCAGTAGTTGAAAAGCGTCTAATGCCCTCATTGAAGCGCCAGCATAGGTTTTTTGAGTAGGCAAATTTAATGTTTCATCTCTTGAGTCAGTTCTCGGCCAAGAGAAGATGTGGCCCAAATGGAAATTGATGTCTCGAGAGAGCTTCCGTTTCTTAACCACCTCCAGTTTATCATCTAGTTCACGGAATTTATTAAACAAAGACTGATATATGGGAAGCATATCAGAAAAGCATGCAATAGATTTCAAATCTTCATCCAATTTAATGATTTCACTTTTTAGTTCTTGTTCAACAGAGCAAAAATACTCATTCATTAACGCCATATAGTCAAGGCTGAGTTTTAAATTCAGTTGCTGCCAGCGTTTGAGCAGTTCGGGGTAAGCATTGCCATAGGATGGCATTTTTAGAATCCTAAGACCCCGTGGTACTATCCCCATTTTAAGGTAAGCACAAAAGCTAAACTTCTGCCACTGAAAACGCTTAAAGGAGCCAACTTTCCGTTCAAAGAGAGTAATTTTATGATTAAAAATATCAATGTCACTTTTAGATAAAGACGCATTATCTTGGTTAGCCTGTGTTCCATTTTCAGGAGCAATAACAGGAACAAAGTCCAATAAAGGATTTACCTCTTGCATTAACAGTGACTGCAATGATTCCATATTAAATGTTGAATAACTGGCTGCAAGTTATAGGCTATCCGATGATATTACCCAACAAGCCAGCAGAATAACAAAGAAAACGTAGTATGCTGAAGATAATCCAAAAAAACACACGGAATGTTGAGTAAAACACTTTATAAAACTTATGAGACGCAAAGCTTTTGGGAAGAACCCTTTCTCAATACTGAATACATACATACAAAAAAAGCATCTGCTTATATACAAGCCCAAAGTCACATGACCGCAGCCAAAATCAGGTGACAAATTCAAAAAATATAAGACATAAAAAACATCATAATCTAATAAATAAAAAAATAAAATAATAAAAAAATATATAAAGACATAAAACTTGCAATACTACTTATTTCAAATTATGCTGTAATCTAACAAGAATAGGTTTAATACTGACAGTACTGCTAATGCCAGGAGGGCTGTCAGCCCCCAAACGCACAATCCATTGATATTCCTTAGTTTCAAGGTAGTTATTAATGTCGCCACACCGCATTAAAGGAACCACTGAATCTATGACCCTGAATTTAAATTCATGCATATTCCCACTAGACTCTATATGCTTAAATAAAGCATTATTGGCATAGTGCCTCCTTATTTCTGATTTATGCTCAATGATCCTGTCTTTGAGTCTACGCATGGTTTTACCAATGTTGTAAGAAGAACATGCAACGCAAGTTGCCATGTATACTACATTGGTAGAGGTGCAGGTGGCTCTAAGATTAAATTTATATACATGTTTCATTTTCGGATGAATATATGTATCAGAGCCCAAACTGTCAATTAAATCAGAGCAACAAGAACAATTATGACACTTAAAAGTACCAAAGTGAGAATTAGAGCATATTGTTCTATCAAAAGAGGGAATAGAAGGGGGGCAAAAATCCTTATAGCATAACATGCTTTTAAGGTTTCTCATGTTTCTATAACTAAAAAATGGTTTATCACCTAGTATTTTTAGAATGTCAAGAGATGCCATTAAAACAGGCCAATATGTGTATTATTCGTTTAACAAGAGCAATTTTGTTACCAAAACTGGTAACATACCTAAATTTATTACATATGGTAGTATTTTGTGTTGTAACCACCTGAATATCACTTCCTACATGTTGTATGTTCCTAAAATAGGGTGGATACAGAGAACATCTATTACAAAGAACATGATCTTTAAGTTCCATCAGAATAATGTCATCATAACCACAATCAATAAAATCCTGATACATTTCAGATATCTGTACATTAAATATAGCATCATCAGTGTTAAGCCTACTAGCTCTAATGAACTGGGATTTAACTACGCCCCGGAAGACATGTGGGGCATGCATACTGTTAGCATGTATATATCTTCCAATATGTGTCTGTTTTTTATAGATGGTGGTGTTAAGGGATCCATTACTTAAAAAGATCTTAGCATCCAAAAATGAAGCCTCATTACTAGTTATAGTTGATTTAAATTTTAAAAAAGTAGTGGCATTTAGACCTAATATATACTGTTCTAAGCTAGTAATGGAACCTTTCCAAATTAAGAAACAGTCATCAACAAAACGTTGATAAAATACAACATGTGTATCCAAAAAATTATTCCCATCATGTATGGCAATGCTTACCCCGAACTGCTCAAACGCTGGCAGCAACTGAATTTAAAACTCAGCCTTGACTATATGGCGTTAATGAATGAGTATTTTTGCTCTGTTGAACAAGAATTAAAATGTGAAATCGTTAAATTGGATGAAGATTTGAAATCTATTGCATGCTTTTCTGACATGCTTCCCATATATCAGCCTTTGTTTAATAAATTCCGTGAACTAGATGATAAACTGGAGGTGGTTAAGAAACAGAAGCTCTCTCGAGACATCAATGATTTCCGTTTGGGCCACATCTTCTCTTGGCTGAGAACTGACTCAAGAGATGGAACATTAAATTTGCCTACTCAAAAAACCTATGCTGGCGCTTCAATGAGGGCATTAGATGCTTTTCAACTACCTGATTTGAATTTGAACTCTGGTGTTGGTTCTTCAAAAAGGGATAGTATTGCTTTAACTCCTGCTGAGGTTGTAGTCACTCCCACCAATGATGACGCTACAACGGCGCCTACAAAAGAGACTCCAGCTAATCCCTCGGTTTCGACAATGGACGCACAATCAGCAGCTAAAAAAGTGCATCAATCAACTTTAAATTTTTCAGAGAAGCGTTTTCAGCTAGACAAGCTGGAACGCATACAGGAACATTCAAAGCAAAGAGAATCTTCTCTTACGAGATATCAAACGGGTTTGGCGAAACGGAAGAACGACAGCCCCATGAGACAAGGCAAGAATGCTCGCAGATAGTAAGAGGAGTCCTAAATCTTTCTTCTTTTGTTTTGACTGACTCTCATTTATCTCTTTTGCCCAGTGGCTTAAATTTTATACCAGTTGGGAACTTGGATCTAGTTAATATTATAACTGACCTAAAAATGTTTGTGAGAACTCTGAATTTGAAATTGTTATTTAGTAATAATGCTGACTCTAACAGTTTTTGTAAAAAGCGAAGTACTTTTATTCCTTTGAATGTACCTATTACGGTTGCTTTCCATGATGTCTGTGAAGCTGATTTTAGGGCACAATATAATGCTTGTGGTATGGCATTGAGCTACAACTTGAATTATGAACAATATTTAGCTTTGGAATGTCTAAAACATAATGATAATATCATTATTAAACAGGCTGATAAGGGTGGCATTATCGTTATTATGGATAGGGCTTGTTATAATCTATCAGTAGATAAGTTGCTTACAGATCCTTTGGCCTTTAAAAAGATTAACTTACTTGATGTTAAAAAACACATCACTAATGTTAATCTTTGCATTTATGATTTACAACTAAATAATAGCATTGATCTGGAATTATTTCATTTCTTCTCTGTACCATATCCAACTATACCACAACTATATGGACTTCCAAAAATACATAAATGTTTGTTGGACCCTCCAATGAGGCCCATTGTCTCCGGCAATGGATGGGTCACTGAACCTATATCAATGTACCTTCAAAAACAATTATTTCCATTCCTGGAGAAATGTAACTTTGTTCTTAAGGATACTGGTGATTTTCTAACTAAACTGTCTACTTGGTATTTTTCTAACACTGATCTACGTAATATGGATGAATATCTGTTTGTCACTTTAGATATTGTTTCATTATTCACCGTTATTCCTAATTTATATGGTGTAGAGTCTATCAGGGAATTCCTAACAGCTGATAAATCCCTAACCACTGATTTTGTACAAAATACATGTTTTCTTTTGGATTTAGTACTTAACAATAATGTGTTTATTTTCAATCAACAACCATATCTACAGGTCAATGGGGTTGCAATGGGCACCCCTGTGGCCAATACGTATGCCAATCTAGTGTTATATCAGTGGGAACTGCAAAACCTACATGATGGGAATAATTTTTTGGATACACATGTTGTATTTTATCAACATTTTGTTGATGACTGTTTCTTAATTTGGAAAGGTTCCATTACTAGCTTAGAACAGTATATATTAGGTCTAAATGCCACTACTTCTTTTTTAAAATTGAAATCAACTATAACTAGTAATGAGGCTTCATTTTTGGATGCTAAGATCTTTTTAAGTAATGGATCCCTTAACACCACCATCTATAAAAAACAGACACATATTGGAAGATATATACATGCTAACAGTATGCATGCCCCACATGTCTTCCGGGGCGTAGTTAAATCCCAGTTCATTAGAGCTAGTAGGCTTAACACTGATGATGCTATATTTAATGTACAGATATCTGAAATGTATCAGGATTTTATTGATTGTGGTTATGATGACATTATTCTGATGGAACTTAAAGATCATGTTCTTTGTAAAAGATGTTCTCTGTATCCACCCTATTTTAGGAACATACAACATGTAGGAAGTGATATTCAGGTGGTTACAACACAAAATACTACCATATGTAATAAATGTAGGTATGTTACCAGTTTTGGTAACAAAATTGCTCTTGTTAAACGAATAATACACAAATATTGGCCTGTTTTAATGGCATCTCCTGACATTCTAAAAATACTAGGTGATAAACCATTTTTTAGTTATAGAAACATGAGAAACCTTAAAAGCAATTTATGCTATAAGGATTTTTGCCCCCCTTCTATTCCCTCTTTTGATAGACCAATATGCTCTAATTCTCACTTTGGTACTTTTAAGTGTCATAATTGTTCTTGTTGCTCTGATTTAATTGACAATTTGGGCTCTGATACATATATTCATCCGAAAACGAAACATGTATATAAATTTAATCTTAGAGCCACCTGCACCTCTACCAATGTAGTATACATGGCAACTTGTGTTGCATGTTCTTCTTACTACATTGGTAAAACCATGCGTAGACTCAAAGACAGGATCATTGAGCATAAATCAGAAATAAGGAGACACTATGCCAATAATGCTTTATTTAAGCATATAGAGTCTAGTGGGAATATGCATGAATTTAAATTCAGGGTCATAGATTCAGTGGTTCCTTTAATGCGGTGTGGTGACATTAATAACTACCTTGAAACTAAGGAATATCAATGGATTGTGCGTTTGGGGGCTGACAGCCCTCCTGGCATTAACAGTACTGTCGGTATTATACCTATTCTTGTTAGATTACAGCATAATTTGAAATAAGTAGTATTGTAAGTTTTATGTCTTTATATATTTTTTTATTATTTTATTTTTTTATTTATTAGATTATGATGTTTTTTATGTCTTATATTTTTTGAATTTGTCACCTGATTTTGGCTGCGGTCATGTGACATTGGGCATGTATATAAGCAGATGCTTTTTTGTATGTATGTATTTAGTATTGAGAAAGGGTTCTTCCCGAAAGCTTTGCGTCTCATAAGTTTTATAAAGTGTTTTACTCAACATTCCGTTTGTTTTTTTGACTTCACTTCTAGCTCCCACTTTATCCTGCACTTTTTTTTTCTTTTGGTGACTTCCTGGATTTCTACATTCCACTGCCAGCTTTCCTTATTTATCTTACTTCCATAACTGGTTCATCCTCATATCTGTTCTATAGTCCTTACACGTGTTGTTTTGAGGTAAAATTTCTCCACCTATTTGGCCCTCCTTCTGAAGAACCAGACCATGGAGTAATTCCTTGAACTCTTCTGCTTTCTCCCCACTTGACTTCTATGTCTTCAACCTAGTCTTTGTTGACCTTACAGCCTGCTCTGACCACTGCTTGCAGCTGATTGTGGCAACCAGTGGTTTATGCTGTGGGCAGATTGTTTCTCTGGGGATGACTTTGCAATCACCAATTCTACCCCAGTGCCCTTTCTTTACTAAGAGGAAATCTACCCATGTTGTGCATTGGCTACTCTTGTATGTGATCTGTTGACTGGATCTCTTGCTGAACCATGTGTTGGACACAAACAAGCCATTTGTCAGACAAAAATTATTCCTGTTGCCCCACCCATGTGGGTACAGGGAGTCCTCATATCCTGTTGACATTTATCTTCTTAAATTACATAATGCACTGAAATATTTCAAAACTACGTAACTCAGTGGGTGCAGTGGCTGGATTTTCACCTACATAATGGCAATTTAGTTTGAAGAGTATATCAAGGTGAACTGCCCTCACCAAGAATGATGCCACAGTATAAAGACAAAATGATCAGTTTCAACAATTGGCTAAAGTATTGGTGTCATTCAAAGGGGATCCAGTGTCTGTCAGCCTGGGATGACATGCTCGACAAGCCACGTTGCTTCGCTAGGGACAGCTTGCACCTGTCACCCTTAGGCTTTCGTATACTGGCCAAGGCTCTTGCCACCCCCATAGTGCCTTTTTTAGGCAGGGCTCAAAGGACAAACCCACCTCCATAGACAACCCAAAGATAAAAAAACAAATGTAATGCTACTCAATGCCAGAAGTCTAAATCTCAAGATGCACGTACTCAAGAATCTCCTCAGTATGGAGAAAATCGATGTCTGTGCAGTAACAGAAACCTGGTTCAAGGCTCCTGAGAGCACCCCAGCACTACCAGGTTATAACTCATACCATGCGTTTTGGCCCCAAAACGCAGACCGAAGCACAAAAGGAGGGGGAGTATCTATATTCATCAAAGATACCTACACCTCCAGGTTAGTGACACTGCACGAAGCATCGGAAACCATCCATGTGCAACTAACAGTGGACAA
Organism: Protopterus annectens; assembly: GCF_019279795.1. NCBI lineage: Eukaryota > Metazoa > Chordata > Ceratodontiformes > Protopteridae > Protopterus > Protopterus annectens. The sequence goes on along the minus strand of NC_056741.1, from coordinate 722,302,921 downwards.
AACTGCCTTTCAGTTTGTAGCCTGCTACAGAACACCCTCCCTATTACAGGAACCCCACTTGGCATTCCTGAGAACACTGGAGAATATGAAGGTCTCTCCAAACACTATCTTATTGGGTGACTTCAACTACCCAAACATTGACTGGGGAAACTACTCAAGCCCAAACACCCTCGCCCAACGGTTCCTTGAATTTATAAACTCTAACGCAATGCAACAACTGGTCACCACTCCCACAAGAGGGAACAACAAATTGGACCTGGTCATCACCAACATGGGGACTCTATGTTCCACACCAGAGGTAAACCCCTCATTGGTAAGATCAGACCATAAACAAATTTCCCTGGACATCCATATCCCGTCCCCACCCCAGGCCAAGGAAATCACTGTAAAGAATTTCTCCAAAGCCAACTTTGCACTTCTCAAGACTGAGGTGGAATCCTTCAAAGCCCCTGGGCCAGAGGATAATACAGCTCAATCCGCAGAATCCTTTACAAATGCATTCTATGAGCACCTGCAGGAAAGCATGGATCGTGCTATCCCAAATAAAACCAAGACTCACTCCTCCAAAAACAGGAGACCGGTCTGGTGGACCCCGGCCATAAATAAGCTATACAACAGAAGGAGGAAGCTACTACATCACAGAGCAAAATCCCAAAAAGGGAAGGCATCTCTGATCAGTATTAGCAAGAAACTTCGATCTCTCATAAAATCATCAAAGGCCAGTTTCGAAAGAAAAATTGCCCTAGACACTAAAGATAATCACAAGGCCTTCTTTAGTTATGTCAGAAACATGGGCGGAAACTCCCAGATATGCTCTGAATTGTTGCATAACGGTACAAAATATACTGAACCTACAGACATAGCCAACATCCTGGCAGACAGATTCAGCGCAAACTCCCCCCCCAAAGGAGCAAATGCCTATCCCAACTGAATGTAACCTCCCTGACATCACAGATGCACAGGTGAAAGCTGCCCTCTCCAAAGCAAAAAACACAGCATCTATGGGACCGGACGGTGTCCCAGGCTGTGTCTTACACAAGCTCCAAGAAGAACTGAACCCTCACATTGTCACTGTTCAAACTTAGCCTTACTACAGGATATGTACCCAAAGAGTGGTGTACAGCTACAGTGGTCCCACTCCACAAAGGTGGTGCCACAACGGACCCTGGAAACTATCACCCCATAAGCCTGACTAGTCTGGTCTGTAAAGCTATGGAGCGTATTATCATGGAACTCATAAACAAAGACATTGGGAGCCTCCAGACACTGGACCCTACCCAATTCGGCTTTGTTAAGGGCAGATCTTGCCTCTTAAACCTAGTTGATTTCTTTGAAACAGTTACCAAAGCCATAGATGAGGGCAAGGTAGTCCACACAGCCTACCTGGACCTCGCAAAAGCCTTCGACACAATACCCCACTCGGGCATCATAAATAAGCTTACCAGCTTAAATATCAACCCCTATATCACAAGATGGGTTGCAAACTGGCTCAGAGATAGAACCCACATGGTCAGAATCGCAGGTGCCATGTCCGAATCCAAACCAGTTACAAGTGGCGTCCCACGGGGCTCAGTTCTGGGACCTCTCTTGTTCGGTATATACTTCTCTGAGGTTCAGGCTAACACGGGGGGATTATGGCTGACAAAGTTCGCAGATGACTGCAAACTGGGGGCCATAATCGAATCTCCAGCTGACACAAGCATCCTCCAAAAGGGTCTCACAGAGACGGATGCTTGGTGCCAGAACCATGGCCTCAAGCTAAATGCTAAAAAGTGCATAGTCATCCCCTTTGGGAAAAACAAGGTGCCCACAAATTACCACATAGGTGGTAATCCATTAAGTACAGAAGAAGTAATTAGAGATTTGGGGACCAACATAGATAGTAATCTCTCCTTTGATAATCTCGTTGCCAAAGTGGTTAGAAAGACCTTCTATATAGCCCACCTTATCACGAAAGGGTTCGTATCTAGATCAAGAGAGGTCATTGTGCCCCTCTACTCGTCACTCATTAGGCCCATAATTGAATACAATGCCCCTTTTGGGATGTACCTTACCTGACACCTGCAGCAACTGGAGAGACCCCAAAAGTACCTCACCAAGAGGATCATGGGCTACAAACAGATGTCCTATGCAGCTCGACTAAAGAAACTCCAGCTCTACTCAGTTGCTTACCGCCTACTCAGAGGCGATCTATGCCTGACGTACAAAGCCATGTCAAACCCAGAATTAATGGACATGCTCCACCTCAAAAAATCCAAGTCCCTTAGAGCTACACGCTCCAGGGACCTAAACCTCAGCACGAAAATAAATAGGACATGCTGGATGGACAGATTCATTTCCCAGAGGCTCCCCTCACTCTGGAATAGAATCCCAATTCATGTTAGAGATGGCCCCTTGCTGACCCTCTTCAAGCGAAATTTGGACGCGTGGATGGGAAATCGCAAATTCACCCCTGGGATCTCTCCTGTGTCCCTGCTAGACAGAGGCACAGTAAACTAATCTTAAAAGGGTGCCTTCTGTGACCTACTTTACAGAGGCACAGTAGGCTAATCTAATAGGGAGGCGGAAGCCAAATATACTCTGGCTAGGCTTATAAATGCCCTAGGGCAGATAGCCTAGTACCTACCTATGAACCTATGAACAGAGGGCCTAATGTAGAGATAAAATGCCCCATGACAAGCCTCCCTTCCTGGAGGAGGCCGGAGAGTTGACTGGTACAATGAAGACCCCAAGCAAAAGAGGGAGAGGGCCACTCTTCATGGTTAGGCCGCATACAAGTAAAACAAAAATGTCAACTGCAGGATGTACTGCATTTATCATTATCCAGAATGGGCGTAATATGGGTAGCAAATAAGTTTCCACAATGCTCTACAAGGCAGAGACAGGATGCATTGCGCATGCCCCCACCATCCCCATTTTCACTGCATTTGCCATTTGTTCATTAGCAATATTTATTATTTCATAACCTTCATTTTAATACATACTGTGCAATCTCATGCATGGTGCACTTTTAATTTGTATAATGGGCTGATGCCACAATCATTAAATGTGCTATTTTTAAACACTGGATGAAAAGACTACATTTCCAACAACTCTAGTTTGCAAAGTTTAGTCAAGCACTTATCATTTTTACCAATGTACACAGTCATTCAATCCAAAGTGGTTATAAAGCTCATTATAAAACATTGTCTCTCACTAATTTAACAAAAAAGGGACCAGGACTTTATGGTACAATTCAGTTCTAAGTTCATGTGAAAGACCAAAACATTCCTTCTTTGTATGCTTTTCTCACATTCCTATGCATCTATATTTTACGTCTGCTGTGCTCTACTCTTTTTTTCCTGTATTTACTCCATAGCCCAAATCCCATCTATTCCATTTATTTTTTTAGCTCTTTTATTAAAACATACATTAATATAAAAGAAAACAAACCATATTAACATGTTTCCAGTTACATTCATTATATACATCACATATTCTTTTATATAACTATCATCAGTCCAACATTTCATAAATTGCTCATTTCCTGCCTTCACTTAAGCCTTTCTACTCCTGAACATTATTATGCATGTATTATTCCCACAATTTCCATTTATTTCTATGTAATTTTCTCCTTTCTGTTTTTGAAAGATCCCACTTCCAGTTCTTTTCTCTCTCTCTCTTACAATATTCAGTACTTCCAATACAGATGGCTTAGAGTTTGATTTCCATTTTCTAGTAACTGCTTTTTGGCAGCCAACAGAATTAAAAGTAAAAAGGCCTTACTATCTCTAGGCAATTCAGATCATGTGTCTCAGCTCAAACAAATCATTTACTTAGTTAAAACCATTTGCTCACCCAATATTTCTGATGGACAATTCTGTAGGTAATTATTTAAATCTGCCAACTCATTACATTCCCAGAATAGATGTTCCCAGTTACATCTTTCTTCACCAACACATGTCCAAAAGTTGCTATCAACTGGAGGAAAAAGTCTTTGAAGCCTGCTTGGGGTAGAAAAATACCTCTGCAAACACTTCTGAGCAAACATCCTAAACCTTCTGGATGTTGCAGCATAATTGGTAGCCATACATATGTCCTCCCATTGTTTCCTAGTAAGTTGCTTTTCCAGTTTGTCTTCCCAATCTTTTCTAACCTTGTCTGATTGATTCCTATAGTTATTGTGCAATATTTTATATGCATTACTAATTATCACTTTTTAACAGCAGCTTCTGTTCTAAATTCAACTAAAAACTATACCAGAGCACGTCTATCATTTATGAATCCCCAACTCCTTTCTCTTTGTCTGTACTTTGATATCAATCCTTGGTAATGAAAGCAGTCTTTAGCCTGCAGTCCAAACATCTATGTGGCCTCATCCTATTCCATTACTTTTCCCTCTCTAGTTATTTGCTCCCAGTACCTTGGTTCCTTTCACAGTTTACTCCAGTAAATTCCAGCTCCTTCTTGCCTATGTTCTGTACATCAACTTGCAGTCATCCCTATTGGCAAAATCTCCTTTCTCCATTCTCATGTTGGCTTAGTTCTTAGAAAACTTTCTCCTACTTTATGAATATAATAGTCTGTATGATTATTATTCCCCTTAAGGATCTGTATCCAAAACCCCACTTTCTCCTTATTTCTTGAACTTACCCCTGCTTCATCATCATCCATTTCTATCTTAAATTACAATCTTCTGCTTGTGTTATGTATATGAGTCTTAACTGCTATAAATAATTAAATTTGTGTTCTTTCTTAATTTCCACATTTCTCTGCTTTATATAAACTTTCATAAAAATTCTGAAATATCTCTTAATAATTCTGCAGGAACTCTGGTTATTATTATTATTATTTATTTGTTTTTTGTTAAGGCTCCTTAAGTTTGGCAACAACTATTTTACTTTTTGTTGCCTAAGTAGTTGTGCTAAAGCTTACTGTGTTCTGCGTTGTTATCAAAATCTAGTTACTTAAAGGAAAACTCCACCTTAGAATCAAAACACATTCTTTTTTCATTGTATCTTTGTTGCCTGAGCTATTTTAATGCCTCAAAATCACTCCAAGTGCTTTGTTTACAACTTTAATGTGTTTCCTACAAAATGGTGGATGATAGGTCTGACTTGGTAAAGTGATCTTGTTTTCTTGCTGTCATTCCTTCTTCCCAGAACACATTTCAAGTGCTCATTATATGAGTCATGCTAGACATAAGAAAGTGGTGTTTTTTAATTCATTAAGATAGAATGGCAGGACTACAAAGCAGTGTCATCTAACATACCTTCTGTAACAGAACTACTACTATGTTTCCCTGACTGAGCCTCATTTATGCATCTCTCAGAGCTTGTTCTATGCTATAAATAGCTATTAGCTACTTCCAGCAAAAGAAAGTACGTAAATAGCAGGGTTTTGTAAAGGGATTCTTTTGTATTTCTAAAAGAATTGACAGACCTTCCTCCACACCCTCATGCTGAGGCGTGAAAACTCTCACTGCAGTAAATGATCCTTGCTGTATCATGTACAGGTGACAAGTAGTACTCAAGAGGACTCCAAAAGTATGTCTGTCTGCTACTTCTGAATGCCTGCAGTGGGAAGTTTTTCCTCTCATGAATGATGTAAAACTAAAATGTACTTTACTAGTTCCTTAACTACATTTGTCATGTTCACCCCCTTTTGTCTAATTTGTATTTATTTATATTTTGGTAACCAGGAAAGTGAACTGGCCCAGGACAAAGATAATAAGTAATAAATGCACTTAGCAATACAAAGAAAAAAATACTGACAAAGACATTGACAAATATTACATGTGCAACACATAGCCAGTGTGTGCCAGTGAATAAGTAAAACATTAAAAATTTATTAGAATGTATACATTAATAATGCTTAAAGGACCACTATGGGAAAAACATTTAAAAATATATATTTTTTAACTTTTCCTTAAGTTTGGCTAATTGAAAACCTGTATGCACTAGATAGAAGTAGTTACTAGTAATTTTATTCAGTTTGTAACCCTGACTGATCTCCTGGGGGCAGACATCCTGATAAGAGTTTGTTGTCTTCTAAAGAAAAATCTTCCCCATGATACACTGCGAGTCCACTGTTTCTGAGAATACAGTGCCCATAGCTGGGCTGTCATATAAGACTTCCATTCACTTAGAATGAAAGAAGAGGAAAGAGCAGCTAAGTCTGACAGGCCTCAGTAAAAGCATAATTTACTGTCACACAGTGCCTTTTACAAATGTGTTTCCTTATGATCCGTTACACATTCTGTGAAAAAATCTTCCAGAACTGCCAGCTCATTGCTGAGATAACAGTTTATTTAGACATTCAACTTTGATCTGCTTCAGTTGCTTCTAAAGTTACTCCTCCCATATTCCCACCCTCAGCTAGAAGAGTTTCACATTTCCTGCCCTGCTAGGTTCAGCTAATTTGAATGACAATACACATCAAACAGAGTTGCATGCAGTCAGACAGGTGTGCCTCTGAAACTGTTCCCTCATATCTCTCCTTACTATCATATGAATAACACTTTCACAGTAAGTCATGGTAGAAATATGCTTTTACCAATCCTTAATGTAAGGGTGTCTAAGTGTTCCTCTGAACATGCCCGTAAGATACACAGATAATTAATCTGGGCCACTGTCAGATTTAGCTATGACTGCAAATTCATACTCTAACCAAAATGAATATTCATATTTGGCTTACACAAAATTGCAGTCCTTTATTTGTTTACCCATTAGGCATGCCACTGATGTGTCCTTCTATTTGTAGTTACTATTGCTGTTGTGTCCACATATTCATTGCTAGTATGATGTTTTTGAAGCAAATGAGTATATTCTTTACTTCATGCTATGCAGTGCCTACTCTCACTGTTCCAAACATTGTGCATACTGTCCTTGCTCTCTTTCAAAAATTGTTTTCTTTTGCAGGTTGCCACAACATGCTTTTCTATTCATCAATATACAGCAATTAACACTTTTCTCCAAGAAGCTATATAAACCAGGCTACCTCCAGCAGTATGGTTTACACAACAGTCATTTTTTCTGTAATCATGACTGTTGGAATTCAATTATCATATGAACATTTGAATTTAGTTCTTACAGCAGGGATCAAGCATGAGAGGCCCTTTATCTCAGGAACCTCAACAGCTGTCAACAGTTTGTAGGATTACACACAAACACCAACTCATATGTATAATACGGCTGGGTATGGTCTTTGGTTTCATTAAAAAAAAGGGTGCAAAAGACAAACATTAGGTTTGAAATACCTGAGCTAAAACATCAAAGTACTTGCAAGCCATCACATGTACAAACAGCCCATGGCAACAATAAGTAGGGTTGCCGGCTGTCCGGGTTTTGACCGGACTGTCCGGTTTTCTGACAAATTGTCCGGTTACCAATTTCATTCAAAACCAGACACATGAAGTCCGGTTTTGCACCACTACCCACTGCCACAACAAGTTACCGGCTTTCCTAAAATCTTTCTTAGGCAACAGGCAGGTGCTCAGCTGGGGGAAAGCCCTCTTCACATCGCTATCAACTAAAATGAAAGGAGTTTGAATGATGTAATATCGAACCAGGAAGTTCGAAACCCAAAAAGTACGAAAACACAGACCAGCGATTTTTTTTCCCAGGGAAAAAAATCGCTGTTTCTGTACAAAAACAAAACAAAACACATACACTTTAAACTTAAACTAATGTGGGGGGCTTTGCCCCCCACACCCCCCTACGTAAATATACCAACTCCGAGATCACACCACAGTTGAGGAAATAGCAAAGCCGCAAAAATGGCCCACTGATTTTTTTCCCTGGGAAAAAAAATCGGTTTTCCGTGGCTTCGCTATTTTCACATTTCGAACATATGGGTTTGATATTACAATATTCAGACTCCTGTGAGTTTGACATTGTAATATAGACCCATATATATATATAAATAAATAAATTAAAAAAAAATATATATATATATATATAAACACACACACACACACTGGATATAAAAAGTGTACGCACCCCTGTTAAAATACCAGGTTTTTGTGATATAAAAAATGAGACCTCAATAAATCA